>NC_057715.1:37873071-37902644 GCF_004010195.1 Chiloscyllium plagiosum
TTATTGTTGCAAACGTTTCGTCCCCTGACTAGGTGACATCATCAGTGCTTGGGAGCCTCCTGCGAAGCGCTTCTTTGATGTTTCCTCCGGTGGGACAGACCACTATAAACACCGGAGGAAACATCAAAGAAGCGCTTCGCAGGAGGCTCCCAAGCACTGATGATGTCGCCTAGCCAGGGGACGAAACGTTTGCAACAAAAACTTCCAGCTCGGCGAACAGAATTACATTTATGTCCTTTCCTCTAGTTCCACTTAGCATGACGACTTTGCTTAGCCGTGACTCACTGTGTGCCAAAATTAGGGAGAAGGTAGGTTAATATATACATTATCATGACAGCAAATCTTCTGTTATTATATTTTATATGTCACAGTTGCATCATCTGAGGCACAGACAGTCTCACACAGGACACCTCACACCTTCAATGCATTATTTAGGCCAACATAGCACAAAATATTAAAGTTCACTTGAGAATGTAACTGTAAGAAAGTTCTGGAATTTCCATGTGAATGAACTGAAACCAACGTGCCCATTCTAAAAGATGAGAGATTTAACAAATAATCCAGGCTTTATCAATATATAATTTCAATTACATCACACTGTAAACTTTTGCGATAAATTCTGTGTTCTACAATCTTATACTGCACAACCACCTGATGAAGGATCAGTGCTCCAAAAGTTAGTGCTACTAAATAAACCTGTTGGACTATTACCTGGTGTTGTGTGATTTTTACCTTTGTACACCCCAGTCCAATACTGGCACCTCCAAATTGTTGCAGCATTTGGTAATATATGGAAATATTCGGATTTAAGGGAACTTCCATTTGCAATTCAATGTATTTATTCCTTTCCTTTCATCCCATTTATTTATTTTGATATATGTCACCTCCTGAGCACCCAGTAAACATTTGGAAAAGGTTAGTCCCTTTCCTGTGGCTAACACACGTGGGCCAGCAGGTTCCTAAGTGTTCATCCTATTTCAATCCTGCCAAGACCTGACATTACCAGCACTCATCCAGCAGTTTGTCATACTTTAACAACAAAGAAGAATGCTTGTATATGCACTGTACTAGATGCTTACTGCACTCTAGTCTTTCCATCATAGAATGCCTAATCTTTGACATACAAAACCGTTTCAAGAAGAATTGCTGTCACATAAGCTTGTTTCTAAATGCCACCAAAAGCCGTCCCTCTTTACAGATTGAACCCCATCAAGATTGCAGAGTTGATAAGATTTCAGTCTAAGGTTTATTACATTATTTTCTTTTTGAACAAACACCAAACATACTTTCAGCTCTAGCACGCAAGTTTGTGTCTTCTTCTTCGGATGTAACTTTATACTGAAGGTCAGCTACAGGTCAAAGAGAGATAAACAATTCTGCCCACAACCACCTATCTGATATTTATATGTGCCAACCCACATCATGCCCTCACTATTTCAGGATCCCCACTAAGTGCTAACATCATCTATAGCTTCTGCTCCAAAGTGTCTGACTCATTGTCAGACTTGGCTGCTGGTATATATATTGAACTGATCTGATTCAATCGAGTTTCTTCATTACCTAACAGTATGTAATATTTAGAAAATAATGTATTCTGTTCCGGGACTTAGAATTTGATTTTTGAAGCAAAATAAGATTACAATGACTGATAGTCCTTTTTGATTTCTGCCTAAACTCAAAATAAATCATGTATTTTTAACAGATTTTTCATTTGAAGAAAAATTGAACAGGTCTGGAATTCCAAGATAGAAATCAAGAAACGTTTGAAATTAACTTTTTTTTTGTAGATATTATCTAGTAAAAACTTTGACAATACAACTTCCTGCTTTTTCTTTATCCTGGCAAAAATGTTGAAATGAGGGGGATATTACTGACTGACACATTGTAGTTATTCGCACCAGGAATTTAAGCCTTTGTCTAAATGTACTACTCCAAGCAATTTTTGCCTTCAGCACCATGAGTTGCTGATGGGAACTTATGCACAATTAGTCACAGCTTTAAACATTGCTGGATCCATTTAAAGATCTGCAGCAGCTACTCAATGTCCATCAATCTGAAATAAGTGGAAGGGATTAGAATGCTAAACGTTCTGCCGACAATGGAAGGTTGCAGACTTTGCATGACTGCCTCACAGACAATGTCCTTGAGATGCTGCAGCGTGCAGCAAATCGAATCAATGTTGTTTTCATTGACACTCAAGGGTGCCATCCTGATAGAAGAATCTCTCAAAATACCTGACAGAGTAGAGCTGACAAATATATTAATCTCAAAACACCCAGGGCACTGAGCTGCAAATGTAAAAGAAGGCAGTTTCAAAGAAAGCTATCAATGTAAGGGACGTTTTGAGATTTTTATAAATTTGTAGAGGAAGGGATTTTGGTTTCCTTTGTACGACATTGTTGATATAAGGCAAGGTTCAGTTTACAAAGTGTAAAATCTTTGACAGAAATGAAATCATTTAGAGTTCGAACAAATGTTTAGGCTGAATTTAGGGAGACCAACAATTATAACTCGCAAAGGAGATAATGTTGTCAAACAACAATGTAAGTTTATTTCGCCATTGATATTGATGGTATTCTTTGTTTACAATTTAAATAATGAAACACCTATTTTTGGATAAATTTATTCATAGAATTATGGAGTAGTTACAGCACAGGAGGAGGCCATTTAACCCAATGTGACCCTGCTGCCTTAGTGCAGGAGTAACTCAATCATTGCTCTCTCCCAGACACATATAATTGTTACAATGTAAAAGGAGACATTTTTGCTCAATTTATCTGCATTAGTTCTCCGAAAGAGCCTTATGATTTTGTGTCATTGTCCTGCCCTATCCCTGTAACCATGATCATTGCCTCTGTTTAAATAATCATTGAATGATCTCCTGAAAACCTCCATTGAACCTACCTCCTACATACTCTCAGCTAGTGGTTTCCAGACTTTAATTACTAGCTGTGTGAAAAAGCTTTTGTCATTATCACATTAGCTTCTTTTGAAAATGACTTTAAATCTGTGCTGTCGTGTTCTTGTTCTCTTGCTCCTGCCATTTCCCTGTAGCCCTGAAACATTTTCTCTTCAGGTAATTATCTAATTCCTTTTTGAATGCCACAAGAGAATTTGCTTCCACCACACTCTCCAGCAGTGTTTCTCAATTCTAAACACTAACTATGCAAAGAAAATCCGAAATGATGGTTTGAGCTATTCTGTCAATCACTTTAAATTGATATCTTCTTGATCTAAGCCATTCCTTCCTTTATTCAATTGTTCATGAAAAGCCAATTGTGTTGGCTAGGCCAGCATTTATTGTCCATTCATAATCATCTCTAGGTCAGTTAAGGGTCAATCTGCAGGACTGAAGTCCATAAGGACCGTATATTTTTATTTTTGTGTTTTTAAAAACTGCAGACTGGAATGTTTTAAAACCTGGGTTTGAAGAGCTAACTGCAGTTTCGAAAAACATATAACCTGATATCTATTACAGGCAAAGTCATAGAGCCATAGAGATGAATAGCACTGAAACAGACTCTTTGGTCCAACTCATCCATGCCAATCGGATATCCCAAATTAATCTTGTCCCATTTTGCCAACATTTCACCCAAATACCTCTAAATGCTTCCTATTCTCCATACAGATGCCTTTCAAATGTTCTAATTGTACCAGCCACCACCACTTTCTCTGGAAGCTCGTTCCATGCATGTACCACCTTCTGTGTGAAAAGATTGCCCCTTAGGTCCCATTTGGATGGAAAGGAATTTGTTAAGTGTGGACAAAAAAGTTTTCACCTTCAGTATGCAGATGCACTTACTGGAGAAGAAGCAAAATTTGACTTTCTGCTGGGAAATCAGGCAGAGCAAGTGACTTAGTTTTCAGAGGAGGCACTTTGAGGCCAGTGATCATAACTCTATTGTTTTAAAATAGTTGTGGAAAAGGATAGACCTGACTTAAAAGTTAAAATTCTAAATTGGAGGAAGGCAAGTTTTGACAGCATTAGGCAAGCACTTTCAAAAGTTGATTGGGAGTAAATATCAACAGATAAAACGATAGCTAGAACATGGGAAGCCTGCAAAATTAGATAACTAGAGTCCAGAGACAGTATATTCCTATTAGGGTGAAGGGGAAGGCTGGTAGGTGTAGGGAATGCTGGGAAACTAGTGAAATTGAGGTTCTGGTCTAGAAAAAGAAGGAAGTATATGATAGATGCAGACAGCAGAAATTGAGTGAATCCCTAGATGAACATCAGGGCAGTAGCAGTTTCTCTAAAGGTGAAATCAGAAGAGGAAAAAGGGGACATGACATAGCTTGGCAAATACGATTAAGGAGAATCCGAAGGGATTTTACAAATACATTAAGGACAAAAGATTAACTAGGGAGAGAATAGATTCCCCTTAAAAATCAGCAACAGGAAACAACAGGAAATGGGTGACATATCAAACAAGTATTTTGCATCAGTGTTTACTGTGGAGAAGGATATGGAAACTAGAGAACTTGGGGAAATAAATGGTGATACCTTTAAAAATGTCCATATTACAGAGGAGGAGATGATGGGAATTTTTAAAAGCAGAACGGTGGATAAACCCCCAGGACCAGGTCAGATATAGAGTCGGGAGTGTGGTGCTGGAAAAGTGCAGTAGGTGAGGCAGCGTCCGAGGAGCAAGAGAATCCTGATGAAGGGCTTTTGCCCAAAACATTGATTTTTCTGCTCCGTGGATGCTGCCTGATCTGCTGTGCTTTCCCAACACCACACTCTTGACTCTAGTAATCACCAACATCTGCAGTCCTCATTTTTGCCCAGATCAGATACACCCTGGAATTTTGTGGGAAGCTAGGGAAATGATTGGTGACCCCTTCACTGAGACATTTATTTGACATTTGTATCATGGTGTAAATAACTATTTGAATTTGCCATATTTGGAGTTTGAGTTGCAAGTAATTTGGAGCTGTGAGGGAGTTACAGTGCAGCTTTTGCTGAAAACAACAAGTTGTTTGGTCTATGGACTAGTGACAGTTATCACTGACAGAGAAATTTTGCTTTCCATTAACTCGGTGACTTGAAGCTGGAAACAAGTTACAGAGAGTGAGAAAGGGAAATGTTCTATTCTTACCCAGCTTGGGAAAGTTCCTCTGTTCTCTGGGGTCAAAATTCATTATAAGTGTGAATAAAGCTAGTTTTTCTGTCCTGCAAATGTTGTTGTAAGCTCTGACTTTTACCTGATAAGTCAGAGAAGTTTTAAAAGTGAGCTGACCATCTTGTGTCTCTTACTAACCAATGGAAGGATCCGGGCAAAGATGATTGGGTCAGCAGAAGAATCATAAGGACTATCTTAGCAACAGGCCGCCTCAGGCGACTGACTGTGTGGAGTTTGCACGTTCTCCCCGTGTCTGCGTGGGTTTCCTCCGGGTGCTCCGGTTTCCTCCCACCATCCAAAGATGTGCAAGGTCAGGTGAATTGCCTGTAGTGTTAGATAAGGGGTAAATGAAGGGGTATGGGTGGGTTTCGCTTCGGCGGGTCGGTGTGGACTTGTTGGGCCGAAGGGCCTGTTTCCACACTGTAATCTAATCTAATCTAATAAAAACAGCATCTGAAGACAAAGACTGTTGAAAAACTCTTTCCAGTTTTTCCTTTCTGTCCATAACCTGGTGTGTGTGTGTGTGTGTGTGTATGTGCTAGAATCTAATTACTTGTAATAAATATTGATTCCTGTTCAGTACAGAAACTTTGCATATTGTTTAAAACCTTTAACTTTTGTGATGACTTCAGGAGTATTGGGACTGCCTCAGAGATTTTGAACAAGTCACATTTAGGCCAGCCAAGTTAGGCAGATTTCCCTCCAGCACATATGGATGGGTTTTTAATGATAATCAATAGGGGCTAAATGGTTTCCATTAGGCTAGTTTTTAATTCCAGAATTGAATTCAAATCTGATCTTTCCAGAATATAAATCTGAGATTCTGAATTACTAGTCCAGTGACATTATCACTATGTCACCATCTTCCCAAATAGAAATAATTTCTTCTCATCTATTCTGTGCAGACCCCTGATGATTTTGAACATTTCCTCCAAATCTGCTTCCAATTTTCTCTCGTCTTAGGAAACAAAAACATCTTTAATCAGTTTAATCACCCTTGGAACAATTCTTCCAAATAATTCCAGCAAATCAATTCTTGCAAGACATTTGCAATGCAATTACTTTCTTCCAAAAGTGTGATGTTCAGGTTTGGATGCAATGCTCCAGATTTTCATGCAGATTGCCACTTCAGCCTTGAAATAAGAGAACTCCAGTTTCTGAGAGGAGATTCTGCTCAGGGCTCTTTCAGAAATGCAAACTGTACTTCTATTCTGACAGTTTTTTCACAGCATAGAACTGTCAGTGGTAGGTAAATCATGCTCCCTTTTCACAGCAGTCAGCAACTGTATTCTGATATTTAAAGGCTCTGACAAACACATTGACAACTGTTACAAAGGTACATAAGGTAAATGTGATGTTAGAGTGCCAGTTGCTCAAGGTAGGATACAGCTGAGTAGGGTGCCAAGAAGGTTCAGTGCTCGGTAAATTGGTGCCAGCTGGGGATAGGGTGCCCTGTGGGTAAGGTGCCAGCTGGGGTGGGGATAGGATGCCAGGTAAATATAGTGCCACTGGAAAATGTGCCAATTGATGAGGGGGGTTGATGACAGGTAAGTAGGATGCCAATTGAGTAGAGTACTAGCTGTGGAGTAAAAATATGCCAGCTGACGTGATGGTACCATACCAATTCAAGGGGTAGGATTCCAGAGTACAAGGTGGCAACGGGGCAGGTACATCCTTAGGACATACTGGAGAAATTGTGTCTGTTGGTGGAGAGTTAGTGCCTGGTCTGTGCATTTGGTACTGGCAATGGGGAATTATGTTTGGTGGCAGGAGACAGGCTTTGGTATGGGATAATGTATCATTATCTTTTTTTTTTACACTGTACTTGATTTTCTTTTCTATTTCACACAATGAGCAATCTGTGAAAAATTATCCAGTCTGGTAGATATAGCCAGCCTCAACTCAGGAAAAATGCTTTACAGTGAAATTTCTAACAAAATAAGATGAAGGAAAAGGAGTGATATCACCTATGAATGCAACAAAAATACTACTATGATAATTTTGAGATAATGGTAACATTTAAATAAAATACAGAGTTTCAGGTTTTGTTCGTTGAGATAGGTTTATCAACTGACAGTGGGTTGGTAGGGGCTCAAAAATTACAATGGTAAGGAGATGTCACAGTGGGTAGGGAGGGTGTTACTCTGTCTCATCCTGGCCCACACACCACACTGTAAATACAACAGCCCGTTTGCTTCTGATACTTTATAAGTCTTGTTTTGCAAAATCCCTGTAAAACACAGATTATATTGTTTATTTCAATCCACCTACCACATACCCTGGCTGAAGCGGAGTCAAACTTATAAGGAACAATCCAGCCTCTTCAAGATTGCCCACTTGCACGCCACACAATGCAGCATTGTAAAGAATGGTGACAAGCACATGAGCATCAGATTCAGAAGGTGGTTCCTTATTTTAAGTGTGGCACATCCCCTCTTTCCATCCTACTCCCAGTTAACGTTTTATTGCCCATCATGCAGGGATCAATCTCTTTCTTGACAACCAGGTGGATGGTTAAAATAGTAATCTCTCACAGTTGGAATGGTATTAATTACATGAAACTAACCACACACATCATTATGAAATATTTAAACTGTCAACGTGCATTCAAATACATAAGGTACACTGCTGAAAACATACCAGTGTAGTCAACACAGAAAATCTTGCACATGTTTGCTACTAAGCAATGGCATCAATTATTTAACTGTTATCACCACACTGTTGTTTATAGGAAGCTAAGGTTTTCTAAGATGTTATGTCAAACTGTAGTATGGGAGTATTGATGAGGATGGCACATTTTATGCATTAATATCATGTGGGCATCACCAGCATGTATTTTCAATCCCTGATTGCTCTGGAAAAGGTGGTGGTGATCCATTTGCTTGAATCACAGCAGTCTTCACACATGCAGTGATGTTGGAAAGTGTGTTCCAGAACTTTGATCCAGTAACAGTGAAAGAACAGTCATATAGTTCCAAGACAAGATGGTATATGTCTTTCAAGGGAACTTGCAGACAGTGTTTTTCCCATACAATTGCACTTGTTCAAATTGAGAAAGCAGCCTATAGAAGAATGTGGTCGCTATATCTGGAAGTTGTCCAGCTTGAGGTTTTTGGCTTATTGAGGGGGGTGGGTTTGTGAATGTTGAGGCAGTGCTGTGAATATGATCGATGGGGGACAGAACCAAAGCAGTGGGTTTTAATTCTCTTCCAGGGATATGTTATTAGCAGCGAAGGATAGAAGTAAAATTGGCTGGGAAGCTAGAACAACACCATACCAATTCTGCTTGAGTTTCCCGATTGTATGCTAGGTGTGCAAGTGTGAAAGCATCACCATCACCATCATGTTTCACTCAATAATTAGGAGTCTTTTTATTTGTCACAAATGCTTTTTGACTTAAATAGTACATTGCCTACACTGGGGATACAACAGACATGAGCTATCAGGCTACTAGTGAAAACCAACGTGAGAAAAGGTGGGAAGGAAGAGGAGGGGTGTCCTCATTTGGCATATGCCTTGCATGCGTTGGGGCATTTCTCCAAGACATGCCTCTAGCCCCTTCTGACATTGAAGGGTACAACGTTAAAAATCACACAACACCAGGTTATAGCAACCTGGTGTTGTATGATTTTCTACTTTGTACACTCTAGTCCAACACTGGCATCTCCAAATCATGACATTGAAGGGGGCATTGAAGAAGAAGAAGATGAAAGGATCAGATTTTTGTAAATGAAGGGGATAGCTCAAGTTGGGAAATTTCCCAATTGAACAGCCCTGCTTTGGATTAAAGGGCCCTGTTACACCACATTTTCACCTGGTGGAGATTCCCATCCTGTGGGTTTAAGCTGATGAGACCACACCTGGAGAACTGTCAGGAGTTTTAGTCCCCTTCTCTAAGGAAAGATAACATTTCATTGGAAGCAGTTGTAATATGCTCACAAGGGTTGTCCCTGGAATGGAAGGATTGTCTTATCAGCAAAGATTAAGCAAGTTGGGTCTCTCATTGCTGGATTTTAAAAGAATGAGAGACAATCTCATTGAAACACATAGGATTGTTGAAGGGCTTGACAGGGTACATGCTGCCAGAATGTTTCCTCTCATGGAAGAATCTAGGACCAGAGGGAATAATCACAGAATAAAGGGGCACACATTTAGAACAAAATGAGGAATTTCATCTTTCAGACATTGGGGGAGTCTTCAGAACTCCTTGCTACAGTGAGGCATGGAGCAGAGCCTTTTTGTATATTTAAGGTTGAGGTCACGTCTTGATCAATAGGAGAATCGAGGGTTATGGGGAAAGAGCAGGGAAGGGGACATAAGAAGTATCTGATCAGCCATGATCCTATAGAAACATGGAGTAGGCTCAAAGGATTGTGCTGCCTACTCCTGTTCCTATCTCCTATGTTCTAATGGTTTCAAGGCTCTTCCAATAGCAAAGACAGGGTCTGTTTGAAATCAGAATGAATTTCAAATGGCTATGTTGTCTTTGGTCTGCTGCTAATGTGATCACTCCTGCACCCTTTCTCCTTGCCCCCTACAGCAAACAAAAATGTTTTGCCCTAAATAGGATTATACATACATGTCCAAATCCTACCTGCCATTTTTTAATGTCTTTGGAGATGAATTGATTCATCAAAATCTGACAGTATTGATTTTGTCCTAAAGGTGATGAAGCACTGACAATTTCACCTTGAGATCAGTTAGTATCAAGATCTGGTCTTGAGGTGTCTAACCGAAACAGTTGGTCTTAAACAGAAAGGCGCCGATGTTCAGAAAGACCAAGATGTGTAATTTTGAACTGTCGAGCCACGTTGTTCAATTCTTGCAACATTGGGGAAGTAGGATCTGAAAGCTATTACACAGGTGATAATTCAAAAGAGTGAAAATCTTTGGAATCATCAAGTGCCAGTTCTGCCCTCCTCCAATGATCTCATCCATTAAGAGTCTAAAAGTGTGGAGCTGGAAAAGCACAGCAGGTCCGGCAGCATCTGAGGAGTAGGAGAATTGACTTTTTGGGCATTAGCCTTTCATCAGGGATGTGGAGGGAGGGAATGGGGCTGAGAGACAAATAGGTGGGTGGGAATGGGGCTAAGAAACAAATAGGTGGGTGGGAATGGGGCTGAGAAACAACTAGGAGGGTGGGAATGGCGGTGGGGGTGAGGTGGCTGAGAAGGGGATAGATAGATGTAGGTGGGTGGTGATGGCGATTGGTCGGAGGGAAGGGTGGAGTGGACAGGTGGGAAGGAAGATGCAGTTCAAGAGGGCTGAGTTGGAGAGTTGGATCTGGGATGAGATGGCAGGTGGGGAGATGAGGAAACTGGTGAAGTCAATGTTGATGCTGTGATTTGGAGGGTACCAAGGCAGAAGATGAAGTGTTCGTGATTTCATCCATTGGACAACTCTCGACTCCTTCAACAGTCTGTGATGTGTCAGTAAGCATCTCACATATACAATCCAAATCATCAGCCAATTCCTACAGTTATAATTGTGTTTAAAAGACTTCAAATATAAATTTTCACCTTCTGAAAATCAATGAACAGAAATCACATGCTGGTGTGCGCTTTTCTGATCTTCACTTTTAGTGTGTCAAGAGCACACTAATGCAAAACATATACTGCTCTATTTCCAACTTTAATAAGTGCAGAAATCTATGGAAAAGAAGACTTCATTAATCATTAACAATATTTATTCATTCTCAAATTTGTAAAAAAGAGAGATTTCAACTGCATTTTCGACAGCATTAAATCTTTTTTTATATAAACAGACTAGTCTCTATTAAACCTGGGGCAAAGAATCTATAATCGTAAGTATTACTGCTCATAGATGCTACACTTAGCTGTTTTTCCCTCTTAATAAAATTAATCCATAAATGTCAACAGAAATAAAATTTATGGGCATTCAATCTACAAATGTCTTTCAAAATCTTTTATGAGCTGCAAAGTTGCTCAAAATTCTCAGACCATGGAGCTATCCATTTTGACTCTTCTAACTGATTTGATTATCTGATTACATGAAATTCTGTTCCTTGTAAAAGCACTTGGTACAAGTGATCCAATCAAAACCTTCGGCTGTGACTGTTTCGATATATTACAAAGTATTCCCATCAGAGAGAAAAAATGAAAATAGGGCAATCAGTTGAATAGCAGTAAAGTGACAAGTTACAGTGACAGGTCAGTCTCTTCATTTAACAGCGTAATTCCCAGAATGTATATCTAATTGTCTTAGAGATAATAGTTACAAGTAAATGATGGCATTTTAACATTGCCATTAACTCTGCAAATGTTTGTGTATCATTTGTCAATAGAGTTCATTGCCTCCTTATGATTTTTAATATGTTGTAACAATAAATTACAAAAGCTCAACATAGAACAAAATTTGACTGGACAGCATCCTGTGCAAAAAAAGTGCCCTTTTCACTTTGATACCCAAGTTAAAATCTAACCTAAACTATTAGAAATAAAGGCTTCTTTCAATTTTGCTTACATGTTTTATGGAAATATCTGACCAACTATACCATCAAGAATCTACCTCAATAATAATACCCAAATCAGAGGCATAAAATTGAGCAAAGCATATAGATATATGAAAACCAACCAAAAATTGAGCTCCATTGTAATCATCAATTAATTTGACTACTAGGACAGTATTGCATGTCTTCAGAACTAAAGCTAACAGATAAACCAGTCATGTTACATTTGTAGAGCTGAAGTATTTTCAAACCTTCCAATGCTGACAAATATTCTGCTCACTAATTCTTCCAATCCCATGGATACCCACAAGCTGTTAACATTAATCACAGAAGATGAGAATTTCTTTAAATCATAAATACAAATACTGAGTCATTCTCCCATAGAGCCAGACAATTTCTAAAAAAAAGGAATTTGATGTCCACTTAATAGCTCAAAGATTGACATAGTACGATCACCTTCTAAAACTTATACAGTAATTGGCAAGGAGCAATATTGACTAAACATACTTCATGCAGGGAACTAATGTTACTGTAGAGAATATTTGCTTTATATTACCAAAAATCAACAAAGTGTTAATTTAGGTATTTGGTAAGGTTTCTCACTGTGAACTCTCACATATTATCTCATGCAATTTTCTATTGGTCACCTCATCTTGAATGCACTATGGTTCCCCACTCACACTATCATGTGTGTACCACTGGCCAATATCAGGATCTTCTGAGATTTTTAACACCATTACCAATTTGAAACCCATCTATACATCAAGTCAATCACCGTCAGCCACAAATAGCCCTACGCAGTGCACGGAGTGAGAGAAATAAAAAAAGAAAAGCATCTATGGGAACACAGGTAGCACAGGTGACTCTTTATTGGAAACTGAAGCTCATATTCACGAAAGGCTTGCTACTTTACATTATCAGGTTGTGAAGACATACTTCGCAGAGAGATATTGGTAGGCTAAGTAAATCGATACAAAGTTGACAAATAGAGTAAAATGTGGGGAAATGCAAAGTTGCTCAGTTTGGAAGGGAGAACAAAAAACAGAATATTGTTTAAATGGGCAAAATCTGCAGAGAGCTACAACATAAATGGACTTGGAGGTACTTGTGCATGAAACAGAGAAAGCTAATACACAAGTACAACAGGCATTTAGGAAGGCTAACGGAATATTGTCCCTTATTTCAAGGGGTTTGGAGTATAAAAGTAAGGAAGTAAAACTGCAACTGAATAAGGTACTGGGTAAGCCATGTCTGAGATACAGTGAGTAGTTTTATTTAAGGAAAGTTATCACTTCATTGGACATTATTCAAAAATGGTTTATTAGGATCCCCGGTATGGAGGGATTGTCTTATGAGCAAAGACTAAACAGGTTGGAACTTGACTCACTAGAGTTTAGAAGAATTAGAGGTAATCTCATTGAAATATATTAGGAGACTTTAAGGAGGTTGGCCAGGTAAATGCAGAGAGGATGTTTCCCCACATAGGACCAGAGAGAATAGTCTCACAATAAAGTGGCCCCAATTTAGGACTGAGATGAAGAGGAATTTCTTCTTGCAGAGATTTGAGAGTCTCTAGATACAGACAGCTGTAAAGGTACTGGCCGTGTGTGTATTTAAGGCTGAGATAGATAGATTCTTAATCAATAGGAGTAACAAAGAGCTTTTTTTGTTCATTTGTGGGACATAGGCATCACTGGGTGGCCAACCTTATATTACCTTTGCCAAGTTGCCCTTGAGAAGGTGGTGGTGAGCTGCCTTCTTGAACTGCTGCAGTCCATCTGCTGTGGGATGACCCAAAATGGTCTTCAGTAGGGAACTCCAGGATTTTGACCCAGTGACAGTGAAGGAATGTTTTCAAGTCAGGATGGCAATGGCTTGGAAGGGAACTTGCAGGTGGTGGTGTTCTTATGTATCTGCTCCCCTTGACTTTTGTGATGCAAGTCGTCTGTGGGTTCGGAAGGTGCTGCCTGAGGATCTTTGGTGAATTTCTGCAGTGCATCTTGCAGATAACACACACTGCATCTACTGAGCAACAGTGGTGGATGGAGTGGATGTTGTGGATGTGGTGCCAGTCAAGCAGACTGCATTGTCCTGGATACTGTCAAGCTTCTTGAGTGTTGTTGGAGCTGCAATCATTCAGGTAAGTGGAGAGTATTACATCACACTCTTGATCTGTTCCTAGGAGGTGGTGGACAGGCTTTGGGGACTCAGGAGGTGAACTACTGCAAGACACAAATTACACATAATATTTATCCTTTGGGCCATCCCAAGTTAGAACCCTGTCAAACAGGGTGTTACACTTTCCCTTGTGCTCAGCATAGCATAACATCTTGTCAGCTTTCAGTGTGCAAACACACTATTTGGAAACTCAGGAGGTCTGGCAGCATCTGTGGAGAAAGCAACAGATCTCCTCTCCTGCCTCTATTAAAAATAGACACAAACCCATTTCCCAACCCTTTTCAATTCTGAAGAAAAGTCCCATCAGATTCAAAAGTCTGTTCACTCTGTTTATTGCTTCACAGTTGCTGCCAAATTTATTGAGATTTGCCAGTATTTTCTGTATTTGTTTCAAATTTACAACATCCACAGAATTTCCCTCATTATTTTGGAAATCTTCAAAAGGTTGAAAATATTTAATTATTTTGAACAACAGGAAATTTGTTGAGAATCATGGTCATAGAGGTGTACTGAACAGAAAAAAGCCCCTTCAGCCCATCACACCTACATCAGATAAAAACAAGCACCTTACCATTCTAATCCATTTTTCAGCATGTGGCCCATAGTCTTCTGTAACATATCATCTACATATTTCTTACATAAACCTGGGAGATTCAACAAAAATTTAAGAAGGTCATAAACTGAAGCACCAATGCTTTTCTGAGGTCTCTCTTCCTCTTAAATTCCATATCCTTGCCAATGTTAATCACTTAGCCCTTGGATCCAAATAGTAGAAATGATAATTCACTGTTCTTTAGACTCCTAATCTATTTTATCTTTGAGGGAAATGTACAGCTCTTTACCATCCAAAATTCTCAACTCCTTCCTGGGACTTTGCAGGGGTTAGTAATTGAACTGCTTGAAATACAGATGCTAATGTAATTGTCTCAAACTGTGAACACATTACTTTTTTTTCAAGCCAAGCAACACAACCTTACATTAGTCTTTAACAGCCATATTACACAGGTCTGTTGTCAGGCAGATTTCAGAACCGGAAACAAAGTCATTATAGCTTACTCACAGTTCCAAATCATAATTTTAGTAACTTCATATTTGTAACTATATAAGTAGCATATATTATATATCTGAAAATGTGTTGTTGGAAAAGCATAGCAGGTCAGGCAGCATTCAAGGAGCAGGAGAATCGACGTTTCGGGCATGAGCCCTTCTTCAGGAACGTCGATTCTCCTGCTCCTTGGATGTTGCCTGACCTGCTACGTTTTTCCAGCAGCACATTTTCAGCTCTGAACTCCAGCATCTGCAGTCCTCACTTTCTCCTCTATATTATATATCTATATGTTTTCAAGACTGTAAAATCAGCCAATTATAAATTTTACATAAAGAAAGCTAATTTGTCTTTGAAGTTGATAAAGAAAATTTACATCATAGATTTCACATGGCTACTCATACATTCAGTTGATAAGAGTCATAGAAATGTACAGCACAGAAACAGACCCTTTGAACCAACTCGTCCATGCCAACCAGATATCCTAAATTAATCTAGTCCCATTTGCCAGCACATGGTCCATTTCCCTCCAATTCCTAAACATTTACCCATCCAAATGCGTTTTAAATATTGCAATTGTATCAGCCTTCACCAATTTCTCTGGCAGCTCATTCCATTCACGCATTACCCTTTGTGTGAAAAATTTGGCCCATAGATCCCTTTTAAATCTTCCCATCTCACCCTAAACCTATGCCGTCTAATTCTGAACTCCCCCCACCCCAGGGAAAAATACCTCATCTATTTACCCTATGCATGCCCCTCACCCCTCAGCCACCGATGCTCCAGGGAAAACAACCTCTCCCTATAGCTTAAATCCTCCAATCCTGGTAACATCCTTGTAAGTCTCTTCTGAGCTCTTTCAAATTTCAACATTGTTCCTGTAACATGGAGCCCAGAATTGCATGCAATATTCCAAAAGTGGCTGAACCAAAGATCTGTATAGCTGCAACATGACCTCCACATTCATGTACTCAATACTCTGACCAATAAAAGAAAGTATACTAAAAGCCTTCATCACTATCCTATCTACCTGAGACTCCACATTCAAGGAACTATGAATCTGCACTGCAAGGTCTCTTTCTTCAGGAAGATTCCCTAGGACCTTACCATTAAGTGTATAAGTCCTGTCCTGATTTGCCTTTCAGAAGTGCAGCACCTCATATTTATCTAAAGTAAACTCCATCTTCACTCCTCAGTTCATTGGTCCATCTGATCAAGATTCTGTTGTACTTTGAGATATCCTTCTTTGCTGTCAACTACATCTCCAATTATGTTGTCATCTGCAAACTTATAAATACACCTCCTATGTTCACATTTATATAAATGATGAAAAGCTGTGGACCCAGCATCGACCCTTGTGGAACACTGCCGGTCTATATTTCCCTGACCTTTCCTTTCCTTAGTGGTACCACGTTAGCCAACCTCCAGTCTTGTGGCACTTTACCTGTGACTATTAATGACACAAATATCCCAGCAAGGGGCCCAGCAATCACTTCTCTAGCTTCCCACAGAGCTCTAGGGTACACCAGATAACGTCCTGGGGATTTATCCACCTTTATGCATTCTAAGATATCCAGTACCTCCTCCTCTGTAATATGGACATTTTTATAGATGTCACCATCTATTTCCCTACATTCTGTATCTTTCATGTTTTTCTCCACAGTAAACACTGATGCAAAATACTCGTTTAGTATCTCCCCCATTTCCTGCAATTCTGCACATAGGCTACCTTGCTGATGTTTGAGGGGCCCTACTCTGTCCCTAGTTACCCTGTTGTCCTTAATGTATTTATAAAATTCCCTTGGATTCTCCTTGACCCTATTTGACAAAGTGATCTCATGTGACCTTTTTGCCCTCCTGATTTCCCTCTTAAGTATACGCCTACTGCCTTTATATTCTTCTAAGGATTCACTCAATCTCTGCTATCTGTTCCTGACATATGCTTCCTTCTTTTTCTTCACAAAAACTTCATTTTCTCCAGTCATCCAGCATTCCCTACACCTACCATTCTTGCCTTTCACACTAACAGAAATATACTGTCTTTGGACTCTCGTTATCTCATTTTTGAAATTTCCCATTTTCCAGAATGCCATTTACGTCCACACCCAAACAATATTTCAGCTAATACTGTCAAAATTGACCTTCCTACAATTTAGAACTTTAACTTTTAGATCTTGTCTATCCTTTTCCATCACTATTTTCAAATTAAAAAAAATCATGGTTGCTGGCCCCAAGGTGCTCCCCTACTGACACCTCAGTCACCTGCCCTGCCTTGTTTCCCAAGAGTAGGTCAAGTTTTGCACCTTCTCTAGAAGGTACATCCAAACACAGAATCAGAAATTTTTTTGTACACTCTTAAAGACTTTTCCATCTAAATCCTTAACACTATGGCAGTCCCAGTCTATGTTTGGAAAGTTAAAATCCCCTACCATAACCACCCTATTATTCTTACAGATAACTGAAATCTCCTTACAAATATGTGTTTCTCAATTTCCTGCTGACTACTAGCAGATCTGTAAGGTTATCCAATAAGGTAATCATCCTGTTCTAATTTCTCAATTCTCCCCAAATAATTTCCCTGGATATATTTCCAGGAATATCTTCCTTAAGTATAGCTGTAATATTATCCCTTACCAAAAACGCCACTTACCCATCTCTGTTGTCCCCCTTTCTATCCTTCCCCCCCTTTGTATCCTGGAACAGTAAGCTGCCAATCCTGTCCATTCCTGAGCCACGCCTCCACATTTAATATGGTATCCCAGTCCCATGTTCCGAACCATGTTAGGCCTCTTCCATTGAAATAAATGGGGTTTAATTTACCTCAGTTTGTTTTGCTTTGTTCCTGCCTGCCTCTTTGACTTTCTCATTTTCCCAACTCTACCAGTCTCAGACTGATCTCTTTCCTTACTATCACCCTGAGTTCCAACCACCAGTCCCTCCCCACCCCCCACCACCACCCCCACCGCACTTGTTTAAAATCTTCCCAAACAGCTCTAGCAAATCTCCCTGTCAGTATATTAGTCCGCTTCCAATTCAGGTACAATCTCCAATGATCCAAAAATGTGAACCCTTCTCCTGTGCACCAGCTCCTCAGTCACACATTCACCTGCTATATCCTTACTACCCTCACTAGCTCATAGCACTGGGAGTAATCTAGAGATTGCTACCCCCAAGGACATCTTTTTTAAATTCCTGCCTAACTTCCTATATTCTCCTTTCAGAATCTCATCCTTTTCCCTTCTCATGTCATTAGTTCTAATGGGTACAATGGCCTTCTGTTGGTCCCACTCCCCTTTGAGAATATTCTCCATTATCTCCGAGATATCCTTGATCCTGGCACCAGGGAGGAAACACACCATTCTGATTTCTCCTGTCAGCCTCAGATGCATCTGTCTCTGCCTCTGAGTAGAAAGTCCCCTTTCACAATCGATTGCTTAGAACCTGGCTCAATTACATTAGAGCCAGTCTTGGTACCAGAAACCTGGCTCTTTGTGTTACATTCTCCTGAAAGTCCATCACCCCCTACATTTTCTAAAACAGCATAATGTTTTGAGATATGGATAGCCACAGAAGACTCCTGCACTACCTGCCTTCCTCCTCTACCTTTCCTGGAGTTAACCCATCTACCCGACTGTATCTGCGGCTTTTCTCCTTTCCTAAAACTGCCATCCATCACATCCCCTAGCTTTTGTAAATTCCTCATTACCTCTAACTTCCGCCTCAACCGATCCATGCAATTTGATAGGATTTACAACCAAAGACAATTCCCGCTGACATAATAATTAGTAACATGGACATTATCCCTAATCTCCCACATCAGACAGGAAGAGCACATTACTCTACTAAAGGCCTTAACAATCTACTAAAAACAGCACAGTCTTACGGCTCTGAAAAAGACTGCTCTAGGCTAACTTAGTACCTATGTTTTATAAGAACCCACTCTACTCACTATTAAAAAAAGACAACAAGGTTACAATTAAAAACCATTCACTTATCTACTCCTATGCTGTGAGCTCTCCCATTTGGGTTACTCCAAGATCAGCTGTGAATTTTGCTGTTTATTATTTTTTCTTAGACACACTGTGATGTCCAGAAATACTTGAAGTCAAACAGCAAAAGCAGCAGCTGGGCAGATTCACTGCTGTGTCAGATGCAAGTGTAGGTTTCTTTTTCTCTTTCTTTCTCTCGCTTTCACACTCACACACACGCATACACACTGACCATGTGTTCGCTGCCTTCATTCTCTTCCTCCATTTTAAAGAGCTGTTATTTTGATCTACTTTATCCCAATGTTCCAAAACAATGCAACAGCTTATTAAACAGTAATTACTGCTCCTGTAGTTTGAGGAAATCACCTCCAACACCTAAACTACCACAAAAAAGGAGCAGATCTTAGAGCCATATTTTTTCCCCATCCTCCATTTTGGATAAGTCACTATACTTTTATTTTAATTATTCACATGATGTGGTTGATATTGGGCAATAAATGCTGGTCTAGCCAAAGGGCAGTTAAGAGTCAACTACATTACTATCATACATAGGCCAGACTAGGTAAGGACAAGCAGGGAGCTGGAAGAACTCAGCAAGCCAAGCAGCATCAAGAGGTGGAAAAGTCAATGTTTCAGGTATAACCCTTCTTCAGGACTAGGTAAGGACTGTAGTTTCTCTTCTTAAAGGGTGTTAGTGAATCAAATGGATCAATATGACAACTGTCTCATTATTAGACTCTTAATTCCAAGCTTTTATTGAAGTCAAACTGTGCCATCTGTCATGGTGAGATTTGAACATGGGTCACCAGGCCATCCCCGAATCGCTAGATTAATGGTCTAAAGAGAATACTAGTAAGTCATCGCCTATTATCTCTGAACAAAATGATAAGAGACATTTTGAAATTTAATGAACACTTCAAAGACTAAATAGAAACCGCTGGGCAGTGTTTTCCCATCAAGATGTGAATAGCCCTTCTTAGCTTATCACAAGCTGGCAATGGTTGCTAATTATGCAAGCTAATGGTTGAGACAGTTAAAAGCTAATGACATCAACTGAAAGAGAATAGACCGGGTCTGTGCTAGTGACCTAGGTTAACCCAACATATAACTTGAAAGCATGTTGCAACAATTTTGGAACAGTAATCATTTTAAGTTTTGATCTAGCTGGGACAGACTGTGGGTCATCATCAAAAACAAACTATTGTCAAGGGTTGGAGGGAGGCAAGTCAGTAGAATGACTGCCATACTGAGTCAATCTACCAGGGGCCACAATTTGCAATGTTGTAAAACCAAAGCACTCCTTTCCAGAACCTGTTTTGCACAATCCATCTATATCCAACTGTTCAACTACAGAGTCATCAGAACTACCAAATTCTGACTTCAATTTTTCAATCCCTTCCCTTTCAGAAAGAAAATCTTCACGGAAGTAACAGACCTGCAATGATCATAGAAACTGGTCATATTTATACCTCTAAGTAACTTTGCCCTCACTCTGTGTCTTTGCATCTGTACTTAAACTAAAAACATTTTCACTTTTTAATCAAATAATTTTCACCTACAACTGTGAAGAAAATGCACCTCTTACCTTCTTTACTGCATAAAACTATGCAGTAAAATTCTCAGACAAAAACATAACAAACCTTTACTTTGTTGGCAACACAGAACTATCTAAGAATCAGAAGTCTGAACAAACATCTTAATCAAATAAAATTAAAATTTGGAATATACATTGAGTATGAACACCAAGAAGACAAAAATGATAAATAGAAGGAATACATCACGATAGAGTGAATATTGAAATGGATGGTATCACACTGAAACACGTAGATAGGACAATCTCTTCAGGACAATTTATAAAATAAAATAATAGTTTAGATGCTAAAGTTAGAAAGAGGACAGAATTAGACAGAAGTTATTTTGAGAAGGTAAAGGCTGTTCACAAAACAATTCAAGCTCGCAACAAGGAAAATTGCAGAAGATGCTGCATCCCATTCACTTCCTCAGAAATTATGCCTCAGAAAACTGGACAAGAAAATCTCTGGAAGAAAGTAGCATTGTTTTTGTCATATTGTGGCAAACCTGTTCCTTTGACAAGGTGAAATTTTCCTTGTTTTTTTTCCAGAGTGATTCTAAATGACTCAAGGCTCTGACCAGGCTGGGTGTGAAAGGTTTATTGGGGCCCTTTTTGTTTACCCCAACAGATAATGCCTCTGACCTAAGCCTTCTTGTCTTAAAAAAAAGGTACAATCAAAGACAAGTGGCCAGTTGGCTGTGTTGCTAGCCTTCATTCAGATTAGAATTAGTTACAGAAGGGGATGTGAGGAAATGTCTGCTGAACTCACTCCTCTTGAGTTGAAACCAGTAAGCTTTTTGTATCAATTTTAATCTTTGTGCTAAGGGTCTGTTTATAGGGATTGTTGCAAATATCTTTGGAAAAGTATATTAAGTCAGGGATGGTCTTTTGGGTTTGGATAGGATAAATTGTTGGTATTTTATTTTCTGTTCTTTGTGTTTCATTCCGTAATGTTGTCAATAAATTCTGTTTGTTTAAAACTTGGCAGTTGAACAAGCTGATTCACTCCAGGAATATCGACTATACACTTTATCGAAAACAAATAGCAAAACTACGGCCAACTTCCTTAAAAAAGTTTTGAGGGGTCAGGCCTGATTCATAACAGATTGGGGCTCTTTGCAGGATTTAAACAATGAGTGATAGGTGTTAATGTCATTTATTTTGGGTGTTTATTTGGTTGTTTTAAACAGCGCTAGGATAGCAATGACTCTTTTGGTCACCAAGGAGGTTCTGGAGGTGGTAGAAGTGACCTTGGGGGTTTTACAAAAGGCAAATAAGACCAAGCTGTGGGAATTATTAGCAAGCTGGAGCTGAAGTTAGTTCCTAGCATAAGGAAAGACAAGATGATTGCAGCAGTATCTCAACATTTAATATTGTTACAAACCCCATCAGGATCTGTGGAGATAGCTAAACTTCATTGCAAATGAAGAAGCTTGACTTAGAAGTAGAAATGAAACAGTTTGAGGTACAATTAAAATCAAAAGAGAAAGAAAATGAACGAATGGCTTTAGCAGAAGAGAAAGAAAGAGAGAGTGAGTTTGAACTTCAGAAAATGACACATAGAAAGGAAAGTCAGCTTACAAAGGTGGAGATGAAGGCTGAAGGTCGGCTGAATCAGGAAGAGAGTGAGGATCAGCAAGCCTCTGGTGGTCAAAGGATTCCTGAAGAAGGGCTCATGCCCGAAACATCAATTCTCCTGCTCCTTGGATGCTGCCTGACCTGCTGCGCTTTTCCAGCAACACATTTTCAGCTCTGGTGGTCAAAGGCCTGGTGAGAAATTGTTTAAGTATGTTCAAGCATTGCCCAGAATTGATGAGAAGGATGTGGAAGACTTTTTCATCTCATTTGAAAAAGTGGCTAAACAAATGCAGTGGCCGGTGGCGATGTAGGTTTTGTTGATCTAAACCAAACTTGTTGGTAGAGCTAGTGAGGTATTTGCATTACTATCAGAAGAAATATTTGGAGAGTATGAGAAGGTGAAAAAAGCTATCTTAAGTGCATATGAGCTTGTACCAGGAGCGTATGGACAACATTTCAGGAATCTAAGGAAGGACACTGGTCAAACTTATATTGAGTTTCAAAGGATCAAACAAAGTAATTTTGATAGGCGGATAATAACTGTTGTAATAGAGCAAACTTACTATGCTGTGACAGAGAAATTATTTTGGAGAAGTCCAAAAATTCACTGCCTGACATAGTGCGAGCTCTTGTGGAACAGCAGAGAGTTAAAACGGCAAGATTAGCAGCTGAAGTGGCTGATGATTATGAGCTGGTCCATAAAACTCAGTTTGGGTTCCAGAATCAATTTCAGTCCATGAGGGACAGAAATTGGGGAAAAGCGAAGTCCTAACATGAAAAGGGAAAGGAAGATCTCGGTAAAAGTAATAAGGGTAAAAAGGAAATCCTTGAAGGGGACAAAAAAGGCAAAAAGCTCTGGTGTTTTAATTGCAATAAAGTAGGCCATATGAAATCAGAGTGTTGGTGGGCTAGGAAAAAGCCAGATGTAGGAAAACAAGATAAGCCTGGGAGTTTTGTTGGAATGGTAACAGAAAGCACAGTGGAAGCTAGAAAACTGCATCAGAGTGCACAAATTGTTGAGCTGTTGGTTAAGAAGGGAGTGCCAGATCTGCTTAAAAAAACCTGCAAATGTAAAGTTTATTTACATAGGTCAGGAGTTACAATATTAAGGGACACAGGATTCTCAGTCTGTGATGCTGAAGGATGAGGAGATATGTATTCTTAAAGGATTATTGCCAGTAAAGGTACTAGTAAGGGGAATTCATTATGAGACAAGAAGTGGTCAATTATGTAAAATGAGATTAGATTGTCCAGAAAAGAGTGGAGAATGGTGGGAGTACTGGACAAACTCTCAGCTCCAGGAATACAATTTGTCCTTGCAAATAATATAGCTGATTCACTGGTAGGTGAACCACCTATTGTAGTTGAAAAGCCTGTGGAGACTCAAGCAACTGAAGCAATGCAAGACTCTGAGCTGAGAATCTTCCCTGACTGTGTCGTAACAAGGTCACAAAGTCACCAGTTGAAACATGAGAGATCAAAGGGTACAACTAAAGAAGCTGAAGTGATATTAGCAGAGACTTTGTTTGATCAGGTAGTTGAGACAAAACAAGAGCAAATAGGTAATCACGCAAATATCTTTAGCCCTGCAAAACTCTGAGTTGCAGCAGAAAGATGAACATTTAAAGCAGTTATATCAAAAGGCATATAGAGAGGAGAATCTGAATGTATGCCTGTGTATTACTAACTGAAAAATGATGTCTTAATGAGGAAATGGAGACAATCACATGTTTAAGCAGATAAGAAATAGGCAGAAATTTGTCAAATTGTCTTACCATTAGAGTATAGAAAGGAGGCATGATTGGCACATGAGCTACCACTTGGAGGTCATTTAGGAGTGAGAAAAACACAGGCTAAAATACAAAGACATTTTTACTGGCCTGGACTACATAAGGATGTAGTTGGATTTTGCCAGGCATGTCATACATGTCAGCTAATTGGAAAACCACAGGCAGTAATAAACCGCCTTTACTACTGGTTCCAGCATTTGAGGAACCCTTTACAAGAGTCTTAATTGATTGCGTAGGTCTGCTACCTTAAACAAAAAGTGTCAATCAGTATTTGACAATAGACAATAGGTGCAGGAGTAGGCCATTCTGCCCTTCAAGCCTGCACCACCATTCATTATGATCATGGCTGATCATCCTCAATCAGTATCCTGTTCCTGCCTTATCTCCATAACCCTTGATTCCACTATCCTTGAGAGCTCTATTCAACTCTTTCTTAAACAAATCCAGTGGAAGCAGAAACTGGGCCTCCACTGCCTTCTGGGTCAAAGCATTCCATACACCCACCACTCTCTGGGTGAAGAAGTTTCTCCTCATCTCTGTCCTAAATGACCTCCCCTTATTTTTAAGCTGTGTTAACAATAATGAATATATCAACTAGATTTCCAGAGGCCGTCCCTTTCTGCAATATCACAGCTAAAAGGATTGTAGGGGAATTACTCAATGTCTTTACTAGATAGGGACTACCAATAGGGAAACAGTCAGATCAAGGTCAAACTTCACATTCAAACTATTCAAGGAAGTTATGGACAGCTTAGGAATAAAACAATTCAAATCTACAGCGTACCATCCAGAATTGCAGGGAGCATGAGAAAGATGACATCAAACATTAAAGACCATGTTGAGGGTTTATGGTCAGGACTATCCAGATGATTGGGATAAAGAATTTTGTTTGTGCTTATTGCAATCAGAGATGCACCAAATGAATCGATCAAATTCAATCCATTTGAATTAGTTTTTGGGCATGAAGTGAGAGGACCAGTAAAATTGATTAAGGAGAAATTGCTAAGTCAGAATTCAGAGACCATGCATTTCGACTGTGTGTCAAATTTTAGGGAAGAATTAGTAGAGCAGGGGAGTTGGCTAGACAACATTTAAAGTTATCGCAGCATACAATGAAACAAGAAGCGGACAAGAAATCAAAAATTTACAATTTTGCTATCAGTAGATAAGGTGCTAGTGTTACTTCCAGTAACAAGTGAACCTTTAAAACAAAGATTTAGTGGACCTTATCAAATTGAAAGGAAATTGAATGAGGTGAACTACTTGACAGGGACACCAGGCAGAAAGAAATCTCACAGATTGTGTCATGTGAAAGTGCTCAAAAGGTATTTTGACAGGGAAGGAAAGCAAGAGGAGAAGGTGTTAATTATTACAGCACAGAAGGAAGATCAGAGGATTCTGAATTGAACATTCCTCAAATCAAATTGGACAATGAGGAAGTTGTCAAAAATTGGAATAAATTATTGAGTTGGGAGAAAGTGAGGACTGCAGATGCTGGAGATCAGAGCTGAAAATGTGTTGCTGGAAAAGATTGCTGGATGCTGCTTGGCCTGTTGCGCTTTTCCAGCAACACATTTTCAACATAAATTATTGAGTTACCATATTGAGAAAAATCTAAGTGACCTGAAAGAATTATTGCTATCACATGGAGAGGTATGCGGAAATAAACTGGAAAATACTAACCTAATTGTGAATGATATAGATATAGGAGATGCTGTTCCAATTAAGCAACATCCTTATAGGCATAACCCTCTAAAGTTGGCACAGGTTAGGAAGAAGATTGAATGCATGTTCCAAGATGACATAATTGAAGTGAGTTACAGTTTCTGGGACAAGGTGGGACAAGCATCTTATATTTCTAAGTTAGGCTTGCTCAGAGGCTACTGGCAGGTGCTCTTTCTGACAAAGGTAAAGGCAATTTTGGCTTTCATAACGCCAAATGGACTGTATCAGTTTATGCCATTTGGTATAAACAATGCTCCAGCCGCATTTCAGAGACTAACCAATAAAGTAATTGCCAGATTACCCAGCATCAATGTGGTGTCCATCGATAACCTGGTGATTTTTAGTGACTCAGGGAAGGAACATTTACAGCATTTATTGGACTTGTTCGATCAACTTCGGAAGGCTGCTTTGGTGATAAACTTGGCTAAAAGTGAATTTGCCAAACCCAAGTCACCATTCTGGGTCATGTTCTTGGACATGGACAAATGGCTTCAAGGGATGTAAAAAACAAAAGTAATTCAGGAATTTCGCATACCATCAACAAAAAGAGCAATATTACAGTTCCTGGGATTGTGTGGATTTGATCTAAGGTTTGTGCCGAGTTTTGGCAGTGTGGCTGCTCCACTCACTGAATTGCTAAAAAAAAGGCCAGAAGTTTTAGTGGACAGCTGACTGTCAGAAGGCATTTGACAGCCTGAAAATTGTGTTAACCCCAGCTTCAGTATTAGCCACATCTGATTATGCAAAGGCTTTCAAGGTGGCTATCGACGCGAGTGATGTGGTTGTCGGTGCTGTGCTCCTGCAGGAAGACAACCAGAAAACAGCAAGACCTATTGGATATTTCTCCACAAAGTTGAACGTTCATCTCCACAAATATTCGATGGTTGAGAAGGAGACTTTGAGCTTGGCATTACAACATTTCAGTGTTTATATTAACAGTAACATATCTGAGACAATCATATACACTGATCATAAGCCATTGAGATTTGTGGAGAAATGTAAGGACAAAAATGGCAGACAGTTGAGAAGGAGCCTGTTGTTATAGCCATTCAATTTGAAAATTGTGTATGTGACAGGTTGAGAAATCATGCTTGCCAATGCATTACCGAGACTCAAATGAGAGATGGAGGCGTTCAGTGGTGGGAGAACCACAGACTAAAACCGAAAGTCATTGTGCATGTTTGCATGTATATAGTGCAATGTATATGTGTGTTTTAGAGTACTGACCAATTTTATTTTGGAGAGGGGGTTTAAAAATGAAGCCATCGTTAGATATTGATGGTTCATTGTTTTTAAGGAGGGAGGTGTGACAAATCTGTACCGTTGACAAAGTTAGATTATCCTTGGTTTTTTTTTTCAGAGAGGCTGTAAACGACCCAAGGCTCCAACTCACTGAATTGCTAAAAAATTCAGCTGGGTTTGAAAGGTTTATTGGGGCCCTTTTTGTTTATCCCAAACAGTGAAAGCCTCCAACTAAGCCTTTTGTGTCTTAGAAAATGGTATAATCAAAGGGGAGTGGCCAGCAAGCTGTGTAGCTAGACTTCATTTAGATTAGAGTTAATTGTAGAAGAAGATGTGAGGAAAACACTGCTGAACTCTCTCCTCTGACTTGAAACCTATCAGCTTTTTGTGTCATTTTTAATCTTGGTGTTAAGGGGTCCATTTATGGGGATTGTTGCAAGTATCTTTGGAACAGCATCATTAAGGAGGAGAAAGTGAGGACTGCAGATGCTGGAGTACCAGAGCTGAAAAATGTGGTGCTGGAAAAACACAGCAGGCCAGGCATCATCTGAGAAGCAGGAGAATCGACATTTCGGGCATAAGCCCTTCTTCAGGAATGAGGCTGGAATGACAAACGAACTGAGATAAAAGGTAGGGGGGAGGGAATTTGGGGAAGGGGCGCTGGGAATACGATAGGTGGAAGTAGGTGAGGGTGATAGGCCGGAGAGCTGGTAAGATCCCTGAAACATTCCGCAAGTAGGCAGCCTGTCTCCCCAATGTAGAGGAGATCACATCGGGTGCAGCGGATACAGTAAGTGATGTGTGTGGAGGTGCAGGTGGATTTGCGATGGATATAGAAGGATCCATTGGGGCCTTGGAGGGAGGTGAGGGGGAAGTGTGGGCGCAAGTTTTGCACTTCTTGCGGTTGCAGGGGAAGGTGCCGGGAGTGGAGGTTGGGTTGGTGGGGGTTGTGGACCTGACGAGGGAGTCGCGGAGGGAGTGGTTTCTCCTGAATGCTGATAGGGGTGGAGAGGGAGATATATCCCTGGTGGTGGGGTCTGTCTGGAGGTGGCAGAAATGACGGAGGATGATACGATGTATTCGGAGGTTGGTAGGGTAGAAGATGAGGACCAGTGGGGTTCTGTCCTGGTAGCGATTGGAGGGGCAGGGTTCAAGGGCGGAGGTGCGGGAAGTGGAGGAGATGCGGTGGAGAGCGTTGTCGACCATGTCGGAGGGGAAATTGCGGTCTTTGAAGAAGGAGGCCATTTGAGTTGTTCATTAGTGGAATTGGCCCTCCTGGGAGCAGATGCGGCGGAGGCGGAGGAATTGGGAATATGGGATGGCTTTTTTACAGGGGGAAGGGTGGGAGGAGGTGTAATCTAGGTAGCTGGGGGAGTCGGTCAGTTTGTAGTAAATGTCTCTGTTGAGTCAGTCGCCCGAGATAGAAATGGAGAGGTCTAGGAAGGGGAGGGTAGTCTGAGATGGTCCAGGTAAATTTGAGGTCGGGATGGAAGGTGTTAGTAAAGTGGACGAACTGTTCAACCTCCTCGTGGGAGCACGAGGTAGCGCCAGTACAATCAATCATCGATGTAGCGGAGGAAAAGGTGGGGGGTGGTGCCAGAGTAGCTGCGGAAGATGGACTGTTCCACATATCCGACGAAGAGGCAGGCATAGCTGGGGCCCGTGCGGGTGCCCATGGCTACTCCTTTTGGTTTGGAGGAAGTGGGAGGTTTGGAAGGTGAAGTTAAGAGTGAGGACCAGTTCAGTCAGTCAAAGGAGGGTGTCAGTGGAAGGGTATTGGTTGGTACGATGGGAGAGGAAGAAGCGGAGGGCTTGGAGGCCTTGGTGATGGGGGATGGAAGTGTATAGGGACTGGATGTCCATCGTGAAGATAAGGCGTTGGGGGCCGGGGAAGCGAAAATCATGGAGGAGGTGGAGGGCGTGGATGGTGTCCCGAACGTAGGTGGGGAGTTCTTTGACTAAGGGGGACAGGACAGTGTTGAGGTATGCAGAGATGAGTTCGGTGGGCTGCAAATGTTTCTACCACCTACCCAAAATCCACAAACCCTACTGTCCTGGCCGACCCATTGTCTCAACCTGCTCCTGCCCCACCGAACTCATCTCAGTATACCTCGACATTGTCCTGTCCCCCTTAGTCCAAGAACATCCCACCTACGTTCGGGACACCACCCACGCCCTCCACCTCCTCCATGATTTTCGCTTCCCCGGCCTCCAACGCATTATCTGCACGGTGGACATCCAGTCCCTATACACTTCCATCCCCCATCACGAAGCCCTCTGCTTTTTCCTCTCCCTTTCAGTACCCTTCCCCTGACACCCTCCTGCGACTGACTGAACTGGTCCTCACTCTTAACTTCTCCTTCCAATCCTCTCACTCCCTCCAAACCAGAGGAGTAGCCATGGGCACCCGCATAGGCCCCAGCTATGCCTGCCTCTTCGTCGGATATGTGGAACAGTCCATCTTCCGCAGCTACACTGGCACCACCCCCCACCTCTACATCGATGATTGTATTGGCGCTACCTCGTGCTCCCACGAGGAGGTTGAACAGTTCGTCCACTTTACTAACACCTTCCAACCCGATCTCAAATTTACCTGGACCATCTCAGACTCCTCCCTCCCCTTCCTAGACCTCTCTATTTCTATCTCGGGCGACCGACACAACACAGACATTTACTACAAACCGACCGACTCCCCCAGCTACCTAGACTACACCTCCTCCCACCCTGTCCCCTGTAAAAACGCCATCCCATAATCCCAATTCCTCCGTCTCCGCCACATCTGCTCCCAGGAGGACCAGTTCCAACACTGAACAACCCAGATGGCCTCCTTCTTCAAAGACCGCAATTTCCCCCCAGACGTG
>NC_057715.1:37902930-37908478 GCF_004010195.1 Chiloscyllium plagiosum
CTCTTGACCTGCAATCTTCTTCCCGACCTCTCCGCCCCCACCCCCTCTCCGGCCTATCACCCTCACCCTCACCTCCTTCCACCTATCGTATTCCTAGCGCCCTCCCTCCCAACCTTTTATCTCAGCCTGCTTGGCACACCAGCCTCATTCATGAAGAAGGGCTTATGCCCGAAATGTCGATTCTCCTGCTCCTCGGATGATGCCTGGCCTGCTGTGTTTTTCCTGCACCACATTTTTCAGCAACAGCATCATTAAATCAGGGATGGTCTTTTGGGTTTGGATAGGATAAGTTATCTAGTATTTTAATTTACTGTTCTTCGTGTTTCAGTCCGTAATGTTATCAATAAATTCTGTTTGTCTAAAACTTGGCAGTCAGACTAGCTGATTTACTCCAGGAATATCTGCTATACACTTAACAAAAACAAATGGCAAAACTACAGTCTGGCCCACCTGCTTAAAATTGCTTGGAGGTATCTGGCCTGGTCCCTAACAATATGGATGATCTCGTGCGCAAAAGTTCCATTTGCAGGCTATGAGATAAATTAAGAGATCCTTGAAATTGTAAAAGCAAAGGAAATTCTACAGTGTGAAGAAAATGTCAGTACTTTGGCTACGTTATCAGGTCTGAAACGTGACCAAGAACACTTCCCAAGGGCAAAGTAGAGAGCAGCAGCAATAGTTAGAGACTGGACAATCTCAGAACGAATGTTGATGAGTTACTGCAAATATGAGATGATGGTGCAAGACAGAAAAGCATGACATACCATGACAGTAGATCCCCGATTAAGGGCAGTTACAAGCAGCAGAGTGCAATTTAATGTACACATACTGTATTCATTGTCCTTTTAAAGTTTTTTTTATCATGGAAACATTTTTAGGACCTTCCTCTTATTTTTGCCTTTTCTGTTTCCTTATCCATCTGAACTCTGAACCTCAAACATCTATCTTTCTTTAATGTAGTCATGGGATATAGGTTTTGCTGACAAGGCCAGCATTTATTGCACATCACTAATTGCCCTGGACAAGTTGGTGGTGAGCGATTTCTATGAGCAACTCCATCCAAGTGGTGTAGTTATATCCACTGCATTGACAGGGAAGGTATTCAAGGATTTTAACCCAGTGACGGTAAAGGAATGATGATATATTTCCAAGTCAGGATGGTGTGGTACTGGAGATGAACTTACAAGTGGTGTCTCTGCCTTATCCTTCAAGATGGTGGAGGTGATGTGTTTGGACGGTCACTCACAACAGAATCCTGAAGGTTATGCTTCAAATCCTGGAGAATCCAGATAATCCTGGACTAACAGCCTTACTGCACCCATGCTTTATCATCTCTCAGAGAAGAATTGCTGCATGTCAAACAACAGCAAGCATATTTCTGTTTTTCAGTGGCAGCAGCAAGTCGAAGGGTGGGAGCTTGGACCAGGGGCCTGCCGGAAGCGGTGAGTCACTGATTTGTGCTTTAAAATTTGAAGTCAGAGAGCAGAGGTTTCTGGGAAAGGAGGGACTTCTTATTTTCTTTCCATCCAGCTATATAAGTCAGTGTTTTCTCAACCATTGTAGGGCCTCCCACCCAACTGCCGCCTCTAACCTTAAAGACTAGGGACAAATCAGCTAAGCGTCTCTTCTATTTTACTTTGTGATAAGGGGACTAGCAGGGATGGCAGTGCAGGGAGAGCAATGTTCCTTCTGCATGATGTTTGAGGTGAGGGACACCATTAATGTCCCATCCAAGTACATCTGCATGAAGTGCATCCAACTCTTGTTCCTCCAAGACGATGTTAGGGAACTGGAGTGGGAGCTGGATGAACTTAGGATCGTTCGTGAGGCAGAGGCTGTGATAGATAAGAGTTACATGGAAGTGGTTACTCCTAGGCACAAAGAAAGCTGGGTGACTGTTTGAAGGGGGATGAAACAGTCAGTGGAGAGATCTCCTGTGGCCGTTCCCCTGAAAAACATGTACACTGTTTTGGATACTGTTGAGGAGGAAGACTTACCAGGGGCAAGCAGTGGGTCCCAGGTCTCTGGCACAGAGTCTGTCCCTGTTGCACAGAAGGGAAGGAGGGAAAGGAGGAGAGTGTTAGTCATTGGGGACTCAATAGTTAGAGGCTCAGATAGAAGGTTTGTAGGGAATGAACGAGACTCACGGTTGGCATGTTGCCTCCCAGGTGCCAGAGTCCGAGATGTCTCGGATCGTATCTTTGGGGTCCTGAAGAGAGAGGATGACCAGCCTCAACTTGTGGTCCATGTAGGTACCAACGACATAGGTAGAAAGAGGGATAGAGATGTAAGGCAGGATCTCAGGGATCTAGGGTGGAAGCTGAGAGCTAGAACAAACAGAGTTGTTATTTCTGGTTTGTTACCCGTGCCACATGATAGTGAGGCAAGGAATAGGGAGAGATATCAGCTGAACACGTGACTGCAAGGATGGTGCAGGAGGGAGGGTTTCAGGTACTTGGATAATTGGGGCTCTTTCTGGGGAAGGTGGGACCTGTACTAGCAGGATGGTCTTCATTTGAACCAGAGGGGTACTAAATATCCTGGGTGGGAAAGTTGCTGGTGCTATTCAGGTGGGTTTAAATTAGCTCAGCAGGGGGATGGGAACCTGAGGTGAAGTTGCAGTGCACAGGAGGATGAGGGTAGGGAGGACGGGGACAGGATTTCACGGTCACAGTAATGTGCTGGCAGACAACAAACTGGTTTGAAGTGTGTCTACTTCAATGCCAGAAGTATCCGAAATAAGGTAGGTGAGCTTGCAGCATGGATAGGGACCTGGAACTTTGATGTTGTGGCCATTTTGGAGACATGGATAGAGCAGGGTGAGGAATGGATGTTGCAGGTTCCAGGGTTTAGATCTTTCATTAAGAACAAGCAAGGTGGTAAAAGAGGATTTAGGACCATTTGGTGCAGCCATTTTGGTGCGAGCGATTTGGCGTGGCCTGTTTGGCACAGCCTATTTTGCCGTAGACCCATTTCGGCGCAGAACTATTTTGTCACAGATGTACAGTAGTCATCAACAAAAATCAACATAATAGTAGAATTATTAAATGGGTAGCTTCTAGTGGTTTGTAGTTATTATTAAAATGAGTAGTCATCAAAGAAAAACAACTGTAGAATTGTTTACAAGTGATTAACAGTGTCTAACAACAGAGCACTGAAGAAAATGGTTCGTAGGACAAGGAAAGAAATTGGTGCTTACCCAGTATTTCGAAGAAATTTAGAAGAACTTGTCATTCCAGATAGCTTTAAAACATATTCTGTTAATAAATGTAATGAAGAACAATTTTTACGAGCTAACAGTGGTAGCACCACCTGCAGAATTCTTATATTTGGAAGAAAAAGAAATGCCGAGTTTCTGAAACAATCAAAAAAGTTATATGTTGATGGAACAATCAAAATTTCACCACCTCTATTTTCACAAATTTATGTTAGTTTAGGGGAAATACATAAAGGTGTAGTCCCAGTGTTGTATGTTTTACTCCCAAATAAGTTACAAACAACATGATAATTTACTTGAAATGGTTCTGGAAATACAGCCTGAATGTCGCCCTGACATCATCGACTGTGACTTTGAACTTGTACATCTCATAGCAGGGCACGATATTCCATTGAAATTAAAGAAATTCAGGGAATTTAATGAGTTATATATTTTTTTAAGAAATTTTGAGGAAACACATTTAGGAATGGACTAATCACAGACTAAATGCAGTTGATACACAAATAACTACAACCTACTGGAAACTACCCATTGAATAATTCTACTATTATGTTGACTATCGTTAATGACTACCATATATCTGCGCCAAAATAGTTCTGCACCTAAATGGGTCTGCAGCAAAATAGGCTGCGCCAAACAGGCCACGTCAAATCACTCGCGCCAAAATGGCTGCACCAAATGGTCCCATTCTGGCTAAAAGAGAGGGAGGTGTGGCCTTGTTAGTCAAGGATAGTATAACGGTGGCTGAGAGAACGCTTGACAAGGACTTGTCTACCGAGGTAGTGTGGGCTGAGGTTAGAAACAAGGGAGGACAGGTCACACTGCTTGGAGTTTTTTATAGGCCTCCGCAGAATTCCAGGGAGGTGGAAGAGAAGATTGGCAAAACTATTCTGGGTAGGAGTGATAGGAAAAGGGTGGTCGTTATGAGGGACTTTAACTTCCACAACATTAACTGGAAATGCTATAAATCGAGTACGTTGGATGGATCAGTTTTTGTCCAATGTGTACAGGAGGGTTTCCTAACACAGTATGTTGAAGGGCCAACAAGAGGAGAGGCCACACTGGATCTGGTGCTTGGTAATGAATCAGGCCAGGCGTTTGATTTAGTTGCAGGTGAGCACTTTGGAGAGAGTGACCATAATTCAGTTATGTTTAGTTTAGCCATAGAAAGGGATAGGTACATGCCACAGGTCAAGAATTACCGATGGGGCAAGGGCGATTAAGCAAGAATTAGGATGCACGGAATGGGGTTGCAAAATGCAGTGGATGCAGACAATGGAAATGTGGAGCTGGTTTAAGGAACAGATATTGCGTGTCCTTGATAGGAATGTCCGTCAGGCAGGGAGGAAGTGAAAAGGTAACATGCCACAGGTCAAGAATTACTGATGGGGCAAGGGCAATTATAGTGCGATTAAGCAAGAATTAGGATGCATGGAATGGGGTCGCAAAATGCAGTGGATGCAGACAATGGAAATGTGGAACTGGTTTAAGAAACAGATATTGCGTGTCCTTGATAGGAATGTCCCTGTCAGGCAGGGAGGAAGTGAAAAGGTAAGGGAACCGTGGTTTACTACAGAAATTGCATCTCTTGTTAATCTCTTGTTAAGCAGAAGAAGGTGCCTTATGTGTTGATGAGGCAAGATAGTTCAGATGAGGCAATGGAGAGTTACAGATCAGCTAGGAAGGATTTAAAGAGAGAATTAAGAGCAGCAAAGAGAGGACACGAGCAGTCTTTAGCAAATAGAATAAAGGAGAACCCTAAAGCTTTCTGTAGGTATGTGAGGAATAAAAGAATGACCAGGAATAGGGCCAGTCAAAGACAGAAGTGGGAAGTTGAGTGTGGACCCTGTGGAGATTGGAAAGGTGCTAAATGAATATTTTGCATCGGTTTTCACTCAGGAAAAGGAGAGTATTGTTGAGGATAAGAATGAGGTACGAGATATTAGATGAAAAGGATGGAGGTTAGTTAGAGACAGGTGTTATCAATTCTAGAAGGAGTGAAAGTAGACAAGCCCCCTGGGCCAGATGGGATTTATCTGAGGATTCTCTGGGAAGCTAGGTAGGAGACAGCAGAGCCTTTGGCTTTGATATTTGAGTCGTCATTGACTACAGATTTAGTAACGGAGGACTGGAGGATTGCAAATGGTGTGCCCTTATTCAAGAAGGGCAGTAGAGATGACCCAGGTAATTATTAACCAGTGAGCCTTACTTCTGTTGTAGGAAAGGATTGTAAGAGATAAGATTTATAATCATTCATCAAGCAACAATTTGATTTCAGATAGTCAACATGGTTCATCAAGGGAAGATCGTGTCTCACAAACCTCATTGAGT
>NC_057715.1:37908710-37990658 GCF_004010195.1 Chiloscyllium plagiosum
AGGATAAGAATGAGGTACGAGATATTAGATTAGAAAGGATGGAGGTTAGTTAGAAACAGGTGTTATCAATTCTAGAAGGAGTGAAAGTAGACAAGCCCCCTGGGCCAGATAGGATTTATCTGAGGATTCTCTGGGAAGCTAGGGAGGAGACAGCAGAGCCTTTGGCTTTGATATTTGAGTCATCATTGACTACGGATTTAGTAACGGGGGACTGGAGGATTGCCAAAGGTGTGCCCTTATTCAAGAAGGGCAGTAGAGATGACCCAGGTAATTATTAACCAGTGAGCCTTACTTCTGTTGTAGGAAAGGATTGTAAGAGATAAGATTTAAAATCATTCATCAAGCAACAATTTGATTTCAGATAGTCAACATGGTTTCATCAAGGGCAGATTGTGTCTCACAAACCTCATTGAGTTATTTGAGGTAACCAAGCATGTAGACAAGGGTAGGGCAATTAACTTGGTATACATGGACTTCAGTAAATCCTTTGATAAGGTCCCACGTGGTAGGCTGTTGGAGAAAATGCAGAGGCATGGAATTGAGGGTGATTTAGCAGTTTAGATTAGAAACTGAATTTCTGAATGAAGGCAGTGAGTGTTGGTTGATAGAAAATATTCAGCCTGGAGTACGGTTAATAGTGGTGTGCCACAAGGATCTGTTTTGGGACCACTACTGTTTATCATTTTTATAAATGACTTAGATGGAGGCATGGGTGGATGGATTAGTAAATTTGCAGATGACACTAAAGTCGGTGGAGTAGTGGACAGTTTGGAAGAATGTTACAGGTTGCAAGGGAACTTGGATAAACTGCAGAATTGGGCTGAGAGATGGCAAATGGAGTTCAATGCAGCTAAATGTGAGGTGATACACGTTTGGAAGAATAACATGAAGGTAGAGTACTGGGTCAACTGCCACCAAGAAATCTGAGTTCCAGAGCCGCAATATCAAGCTGCAACTGTACAAAATGCTGGTGCGGCCACACTTGGAATATTGTGTACCAGGTCTGGTCACCATATTTCGGGAATGACGTGGAAGCATTGGAAAAAGTGCAGAGAATATTTACCAGGAGGTTGCTTGGTCTGGAGGGAAGGTCTTATGAGGAAAGGCTGAGAGACTTGGGTCTATTCTCATTGGAAAGAAGGCTAAGAGGATTAGACAGGATAGACAGTGAAAGTCTTTTTCCAAGGATGATGACGTCAGATGGTACGAGGGAGCATAACTACAAATTGAGGGGTGATAGATTTAATACAGGCATCAGAGGTAGGTTCTTTATACAGAGAGTGTTAAGGGTGTGGAATACCCTACCTGCTAATGTAGTCAACTCAGCCACATTAGGGAGATTTAAACAATCATTAGATAAGCACATGGATGATGATGGGATAGTGTAGGGGGACGAGCTGAGAATAGTTCACAGGTCGGCGCAATATCGAGGGCCGAAGGGCCTGTTCTGCGCTGTATTGTTCTATGTTCGATATTGTCCAGGTTCTCCTCTTTCATTGCAGGTGCACTCAAGGCAATCATAGTTTCTTCATCAAAACTGTGACCAGAAATTAACTGTCCTTTCAAATCCTGGGTGTCTTTTGCCTGTATGGAACAACTTCTCAGGGTGTAACCTTACAGCATCATCAGGAGAGCTACTGTAATGGGTCAGCTATGAATCTTCAGGTGTTGCAGTACTCACCTTCCATGTTTCATAACCTCTGAATTCATGATAAGCTAATTTCTTATTTTCATCAAAAAGACATCCATACACTTTATATTTACATACTTCTCAATAAATCTCATTCCGTGACATTAAATTTCAGTTTGATCTGAAATGTGTTGCACATCTTGATAATATTGTGGCCAAAAATACTTCTTTGCCCTTGAATGGTGACATAAATCTGTCAAAGTCAAATGTTCTACAGCTATGCAAACACTTATGAGACATTGCAGTGAGTTGAATTGACAGGAGCAGCAATATTTTAACTGTAATGATAGATTGCAATATTGGTAGCATATTCTAATTTTGTGTACAGAGCAAAACCTTCACTGGACTCACATGTCTCAACCTGAAATAGTGCAGCATTTCAGAAGATTATCCAAAAATGTCCATAAATATCCATAATCTATTATCCAAAAACAGAGGATTTTCAAAGTGTCAGGCAATCGCATTTCATCCCAGATGTCATGTTCAGAAGTACTTTGTTCTTTTTAGATTTTGAGTATATTCTCTGTTGGCAGAGAAGTTCAACATGGATGAAGAGGAAAAATGAAGAAGGAGCCCCAGACTGAATCTCTACTGTTAAAACTCATGTTACACAATTTTCCTCAGTTTCTGATATGGGAGGCCTGAAACCTGAAATGAAACCCAAAGTAATGCAGATCATGAGAGATTGAATTCATTACTTTGATTAGTTCACCCAAGACATGTTTCAATACTATTCCTTAATGCCCTATTCTCCTTCCCGAATGAATGCCTGTATTAAATAAAAAGCACTCAGATTCCTTGGTGGCAGTTGACACAGGACACACTGAAAATGGGGGCGGAGGAGATGATTCAGTCTATTAATCCTGGTCTGAGAGGCAAAAAAAAAATCAAATTTGAACTGCCTCAATGTCATTTTCAATGTGGACATATTTAATTTCTTGAAATCTACCTTCTCGAACATCCTTAATGTCTGAGCCTGCATAGCCTTCTGGGATAAAAAACTTCAAAGATTCACTATCCTCGTAGTGAAGAAATTCCTCCTCATCCGAATCCTACATCATATTCTCAAACTGTGTCCCCTGGTTCAAGACTCCACCAAGCAAGAGATCTTTCTTGCATCTTACTTGTAAAAATATTGATTGCGACAATGAGATTACTTCTCATTCAACGAAGCCTTGGAGAATGTAACTATATATATATATGAGCTAGTGCTTCCAAATAAACCAGTTGGACTATAACCTGGTGTTGTATGATTTTTAACCTTCTAAAATAAGTACATGTATTTTTTAAGACTCTGTTTGAGAAAAAAGAGAATCAGGATCCAAAACGCAAGAGGTCATATTGACCAAGCATCATTAATGTCATCTGGCCTCCAAAGACAAATGTCCTCATCACCATCTTCACATACCTGAGGTATATAACTAGCCAATGCTTGAAGAGGCTATGGTTCCTTCAAAGTGCAGCTCCTGAGTTGGCACCTGCTTTTCTTGGACCTACAGTCTGCCAACCAAAATGCAAACATAACTATGACGTCAGTGTCCCATGCTCTTTTTTTAAGCCCTCATCAGGAAGCATCTTAATTATCAGCCAATCAGCTATTCATGTTTGTTTAAAACACATCCTCTGCCCAACCCATTTCTCATGACTACCAATTTGAAATGGATTGCCATATTGTAAAGTTTGATTACAATTCCCAAATGTTGCGCTAGTGTGGCACATGCATCTAGATGGGGAATTGGCATACAAAATTTAGCAGCTGACCTTCTCACTGCCTATCCATTTGTGGGTGGTATGACACAGTGGTGAACCCTTCTATTAATTAAACCAAACACCCAGAAAATCTGACCTCATCTTGTAATCTGTTAAAATGTGAGTTTCAGAGAACTCCCAAACTCTACTATTGAAAGAAAATAACATTAATTTATTTTCTAAACTCTAAAAGTGAACATGAAACAACAACTATTTACAATTCTAAGCCCCCTTTTCTCTTAACTGCTTATTATCTGCCTCCAACTCTTTAACAATATGCTGTTCCAATAAGACACTTATTACAATTACATCAATTTAATTTCAAAACACAGCAGCTGTTGTCTTCAGTGTCTTTCTTCTTCCAGCTGAAGATCTCCCTGTGTCACCTTCTTTCTTTTTACTGTGAATGTTTCATATGAAAAGCTACCTTTGATAGAGAGTATTTCCTATTTCTTGAGTCTCTCTCAATAGCAATTGTTCTGTCTCCAATTTTCAAAATGCCTGCATTTTTATATCCACAATTTCATGTCATCTCATTTGTTCAAACTCGATTGGGTTTTAGTATACTGGGGCATAGTTTAAACTAATTGGTTAAATTTGAATTGTTGTCAAAACAGCAACCAACTTAGGTATCTATTTCACAGAAAAAATGTTGCACATTTACAATTTTCCAGTATACTCCGAGACTGCCATCACGACATATCATAAGTGCTTGTAATCTCTCAGTTCAGAACAGCATTCACTCTCTCTTAAAGATATAGTATATGCCTTCAACTTCATAACAGTGGGTGTAGGAGTATGCCCTGAATGGCCACACATAGCTGCCACCAATTTTTTTTTATCTATCACTGGGCAAGATGCACAAGCATCTTCTGGATCAGTGGTGCTGGAAGAGAACAGCAATTCAGACAGCATCCGAGGAGCTTCGAAATCGACGTTTTGGGCAAAAGCCCTTCATCAGGAATAAAGGCAGAGAGCCTGAAGCGTGGAGAGATAAGCTAGAGAAGAGTGGGGGTGGGGATAGAATAGCATAGAGTACAATAGGTCAGTGGGGGAGGAGATGAAGGTGATAGGTCAGGGAAGAGAGAGTGGCTGCAGAAATTCACCAAAGATCCTCAGACAGCACCTTCCAAACCCATGAGCATTATCATCAAGAATAGTAATCACATGGGAACACTACCACCTGCAAGTTCCCCTCAAATCACTCACCATCACTTTGGAAGTATATCACTGTTCCTTCACTGTTGCTAGGTCAAAATCTTGGCATTCTCTCATTATCTGCATTATGGGTCCACCTGCAGCATATGGACTGCAGTAGTTCAAGAAAGCAGTTCACCACTACCTTCTCAAGAGCAACTGGGGACGAGTAATATATGCTGGTCAGCCTGATCCTGTGAGTGAATTAAAAAAAATCTAGAGGCACCAGTTGGGAACTGGCACCCAATCCTTACCACTTTCCCGCCTTGGGCAATAGCTTCCAATCCTCGTCCCTGGCCTTAGTTACTGGATTCCAGATCTCTTTGCTCCCCAGCTTCTGTTACTGAACTCTGGATGACGATGGAGTGCTGTTGGGAGGTCAGGATGAGAGGGGTGGAACAGTTTGGGAAATGTGGATAACGGGTCAGATTGAAAGAAGCACCATTGCAATCAAGATACTAATTTCACTGCAAGCATTTTATTAGTCTCTGCTACTTTACCTGTAAGCAGATTCATGTCGATGTAAGAGTCTTTGTTACTTTATGCATTCTTAGTAGAGATTGCTGCAGAAGTATGAATTTCCTGACTCAATATGCAACTTCGCTAATAATGGCAAAACCTTTGAGGCCAGATTGACGGTGGAAGGAAGCCAAAACTCATTCCAAAAGAAAACAGAAACCTTACTCTGGATGGAAATTCCAGACCTGCACAGATCTTTTGGACAGATAGATGGGGGTACTTAATTAGGTAGAAGGTAAGATTTCAGTTGACTCTATTCTACTCTATCCCCACCCCCACCCTCCTCTAGCTTATCTCTCCACACTTCAGGCTCTCTGCCTTTATTCCTGATGAAGGGCTTTTGCCCGAAACATCGATTTCGAAGCTTCTCGGATGCTGTCTGAATTGCTGTGCTCTTCCAGCACCACTGATCCAGAATCTGGTTTCCAGCATCTGCAGTCATTGTTTTTACCAAGATGCACAAGCATGCAGAACTCCTGTGCAGATTGGTGTTAAACAAAAGTCGGTCCATCAAGGTGTCCTCTCCCCATTAAACTTTCTTTTGTGTCTTGAACCCTTTACCGTGTCTCAGGTCACTCTCTCTTGAAGACCTATGACCCCAGAATTCCCTGAGTTCCTTGGTGTGGTGGGACCAACTCTAGTTAGCACTGTTGAGACTTAAAAAATCACAAGACCTTGAGCATGATAGGGGCAGAAGTCTGACTTTAAATAAATTAATGCAGCACTCAGTGTTACAAAGCTGTAGGATAGCCATCAAGACTGGGCTGGTTCAGTCCTAGCAGCAGATAAGGGTGGTGATAGAGAGACAATTATCATTCAAAATATCCAGATCCAAGTATAACCCTTTGAAAACAATCTCTATGGAAAAAGCTATCATTTCAGCAACTTCTGACATTAAATTGGAACATGGTGCAGATTCGCTTTCTCACATTGTTGTGATTGGGATGTGTTAGCTCCCCATTTCACACACTGTCCAATTTTATTCTACATCAAAACCAATACTGTGGCAATCATAATCCATCAGTAGGTCATGAAGGATACTTTGAAGCAACTCACTATTTGCTTACTCTCACATCTTTCAGCCAGTTACTGCCATCTGTTAAATCATGCATCAACTGGTTATTCATGATACTACATAACTACTGGTGTCACCAGATCTCAGACATTTTGTTGTCTGCACTTCCATGAAGGTATTTGGGGTCGGGGTAGTGGATATTTTGTGGCTCAATTGTAGAACTGGCCCAAAAGTTGGAATGAAAGGGAAATGGACACAATTACTATACGATATGGGACATCAGCAGACTAAGAGATCTTCCTGCAACAGGGAGGCATCAGCCTGCTCCCTTCTGGCTCTGCAAACCTTTTGACAAAACATTTACCGAACCTTCCTGAGTGGCTTGTTGTGGTCCAAGTTAGAAATACCGGTTAGGCCACACAACACCTAATACTTCAGGTGGAGCTTGCATAAGCTAATGCTTTGCTGTTGAAATCACAAAATTACAATATACAAATTGGAGAAGATTTTGACTTGCATACTTAAGCAGTTGCCCACCTGCAAAAGGGAGATGCATGGGTCATTCTGTTTCAGGTGGAAGGTGATGACTTATTTAGAATTTAGAATTATGACTAGAGTGACACATACAACACTGTAATTTACATGCCGCAGGTTTGCTATCCAAAATAGATTTCTTTTACTCTTAAAATTTTTAACAAGGGCTTGACACAATGCAAAGATCTGCATCAAAAGTTACCCTAGTAAGAATGCATTAATGCACGAATTGCCATTTACTATTTTTATATAACCATCAATTATATATTTAAAAAAAGTGAGTAAGCAGACATGCTAAATTCAATACTGTAAGACTAAACAATTTCAATGAGAAAGCACATAACATTAGATCTTCTTCTTTGCTAACCCAATATGACCATGAACCTCCAGCCAGCCCCTAACCCCCTCCACCAACTGAGCAACAACTCATTCACCTTCTAGCACCTGGCACAGAGCCAACTCAGGAACATTTTTTAAAATTCATTCATTCATAGGATGTGGGCATCACTTGATTTATTGCCCAGAGTGCAGTTAAGAGTTAGCTACATTGCTGTGGGTCGAGTCACATGTAGGTCAGTCCAGGTAAGGATGGTAGTTTCTCTCCCTCAAGGAGGCCATTAGTGATTGTTTTTCAACAAAAACATTAGACTTTCAATTCCAGTTTTTTTTTATTGAATTCAAATTCTACCATTTGACATTGGGGGATTTGAACTTAGATCCCCATGACATTGCTTGGGTCTCTAGATTAATAACCCAGCAATAATACCGCTAAACCATCACTTCGCCATCCCTTGACCTGACATGAAAACCTGCCCTCTATAAACTTTATCACACTCTGATTACATGAAAATGTCTTTTCCCATCCCCATTAGATAAATTTGAGCTCTAGGCCAACTAATGAAGATCCAACTTCCCACTGAGAGGAAACCTTTGTTTGCTTTCTAATGTTCTTTATTCATCACCTATTTCTCCTATCCGGTTCTGCTTCCCCATTGCTACTGGAATTGGATACCTCACTCCCAATCCTTTCTGAATCCTTTCTCTTGTGTGATTTCAATGATAACTCCTGACTTGGATCAAGACTTCGGTGCATTTTCTAATGGACTTTACTTAAGCATTGATGAGTTCAATCAAGGAGTCTGCATAATTTCTAATTTATTTCACTCAGAACATAATCATGGAGGGAGAATACATTAAAAAATAATATTTGGAAATGAAGGTAGTGGCTGGCCTAGAGTACACAAGGGGAGTTGGATCAGGACATGTCATCTGCAAGTTTTACCAGATTTTCTGTCTTACATTGATCCAGGAAAAGAAGTTAACTTTAGAAATTTGGGGTTCTTCTTTTGTGGAAAGTTGAGAGGTGAAAAGATATTAGTCATTAAGAGAAAGACAGTAACCAGGAATACTAATAGAATGTAATGGTTTATTTTAAGGGGAATTGAATGCAAGAGTAGGGAGGTTATGCTTACTCATTGGGAGACCAAATCTGGAGTCCTGTGTATAATATTTGTCATCGCAGTTATGGAGGGAAGTAAATATGTTGGAAGACGTTCAGAGAAGGGTCACTTAGACAAGTAAAAAGTGGAATAAGTGGGTTGTCTTATGAAGAAAGGTTTGCCAGATTGGCCCTCTATCCTCCAGAGTCTAAAACAGTCAGAGGTAAATTAATTGAACCATATAAGATCCTGAGGAGACCTGACTGCGTAGATCATAGAATCCCTACAGTGTTGAAACAGATCCTTCAGCCCAACAAGTCCACACCAACCCTCCAAAGTGTAACCCACCCAGACCCATTCTCCTCTGCTATTATCATACATTTACCTCAATTAATGCACCTAACCTGCACATCCCTGAACATTATGGGCAACTTAGCATGGCCAATTCACCTAACCTGCACATCTTTGGATTGTGGGAGGAAACTGGCACATCCAGAGGAAACCCACACAGACCCAGGGAGAATGTGCAAACTCCACACAAACAGGTGGCCAAGGCTAGAATCAAACACAGGTCCTTGGTGCTGTGAGGCAGAAATGCCAACCACTGAGCCACCAGATGTGGAAAGGATGTTTCCTCTTGCTCACAGTTTAAAAATAAGGGGACAGCCATTTAAAACAAAGATATGAAACTTTTTTTTTCTCTAAAAAGTTTGAGAGTCTTTGGGACCTTTAGATTATTTTTTAAAGTAGAGGTAGACAGATACTTGATGACCAATGAGATGAAAGATTATCACGCATATGCAAGAATGCAGAGTTGAGGTCAAAGTTAGATCAGCTGTGATCTTATTGAATGGCAGAGCAAGCTTGAAGGGTTGAATGGTGTGTTCTTGTTTCTTGCTTGTATGTTTGTAAACATCATAAAAAGGTTTTGATATGGTAGACTTGAGGGAAACAGCTGAGATTTTAAGTTTATAAAGCAGGATCAGAAGTAGGGGTGACCAGAACGTTTGAAGGGATAGAAAGAGAGAGTGGGGGAGGGTGGTGGGGTACACCTACTTTCAGTTGCGAGTTAGTTGAAGAACAGAGAGGGTATGCCTGGAACTGTATGAATTCCTGCTTAGGGCATAGCTATAGTATAGGGTACAGTTCTGGTGACCCCTTTATAAGATGGATGTCATTGCATTAGAAAGAGTGTAGAGCAGATCTACCAGGTTGCTGCCAGGGCTGGAGGGTTTGAGATATGAGAAAAGATTGGAAAAACTGTAGTTTTTATCCTGGGAGCAATGAAGGTTTAGATGGGACATATTAGAGTTATATAAGATTATGAAGGGCATAGATAGGCTAGATAGGAAGGCACATTTTCCATTTGTAGAGGTATCAATAACTTGAGGGCATAGATTTAAGGGAACAAGTAGAAGGCTAAGAGGAAAGTTGAGGAGAAGTTCTTTCTCACTCAGAGCACATTGGGAGTCTGAAACACTCTGTCTGAAAGTGTTGATGAGTCAGAAATGCTTGTAACATTTAGGTGCAGAAAAGATCTACTCGGCTGTTGTTCAGATTGTCGGGTGTGAGTTATAGGGAGATGCTAAATAGGCTAGAACATTTTTTCCCTGGAGCGTCAGAGGCTAAAAGGTGACTTTATAGAAGTTTATAAAATCATGAGGGGCATGGATAGAGTTAATAGACAAGTACTTTTTCCTAAGGTAGAGTATTCCAAAATGAGACGGCCTGGGTTTAAGATGAGAGGGGAAAGATTTAAAAAGGACCTGGAGGGTAACTTTTTCATGCACAGTATGGTGGATGTATGGAATGAGCTGCCAGAGGCATTGGTGGAGGCTGGTACAATCATAATATTTAAAAGGCATCTGGATGGGTATATGGATAAGAATGGTTTAGAGGGATATGGACTAAATACTGGAAAATGGCATTAGGTCAGATTGGGATGTCTGGTTGGCCCAAATGGTCTGTTTCTGTGCTGTATGACTCGATGACTCTCAAGTTTAGGTATTTGCTTGTATTGCCATTGCCCATAGAGATGAAGAATTTAGGATCAACGTGGTCAGATTGTTTTGTAAACTGGTCTGGACATGATTGGCCAAATGGCTTTTTTCTATGTATATTACAAACAATAGTGGCCCCAAAACTGACCCCTGTGGAACACCACTGGTCAACTTTCACCATTTCGAGAAACTCCCTTCAACTACTACTCTCTGTCTCCTGTTGCTCAACCAGTTATTTATCCATCTAGCTAGAACACCATGTGACTTCACTTTCTCCATTAGTTTACCATGGGGAACCTTATCAAATGCCTTAGTAAAGTCCATGTATCTGACATCAACAGCCTTTCCTTCATCTATCAACTTGGTCACTTCCTCAAAGAGCTCTATTAAGTTGGTAAGGCATGATCTCCCCTGCACAAAACCATGTTGCCTATCACTGATAAGCCCATTCTTTTCTAAATGTAAATATATTCTATCCCTCAGTACCTTCTCCGGCAACTTTCCCACCACTGACATCAGGCTCACTGGTCTGTAGTTACTTGGAGTATCCCTACTACCCTTCTTGTAAAGGGGGACAACATGAGCAACCTTCCAGTCCTCCGGCACCTCACCTGTATTTAAGGATGTCACAAAGATATCTGTCATGGCCCCAGCTATTTCCTCTCTCACCTCCCTCAGCAACCTGAGATAGAACCCATCTGGTCCTGGGGATTTGTCCATCTTAATAACCTCTAGCCAACCAACACATCTTCCCTACTTCTGTCAACGTGATCCAGACTAATCAAACTTCTATCTCTAATCTCAACATTCATCACGTTCCTCTCCTCAGTGAACACTGATACAAAGTAATCATTCAAAATCTCACTCATTCTCTCAGGTTCGACACACAGCCTTCTTTCATTATCCTTCAGTGGACCAATCCTTTCTCTAGTTACCTGCTTGCTTTTTATATAAGAATAAAATACTTTGGGATTTTCCTTAATTCTGATCGCTAAAGCTATTTCATGACCCCTTTTAGCCCGCTTGATTCCTTGTTTAAGACTTGTCCTACTCTTCCGATATTCTTCCAGGGCCCATGCTGTTCTTAGCTGCCTAGACCTTACGTACACTTCCCTTTTCCTCTTGGCTAGTCATACAATTTCTCCTGTCATCCACAGTTCACGAATCTTGCCTTTCCTATCCTTTGCTTTCAACGGGACATGCCTATCCTGCACTATCTTGAAAGCCTCCCACATATCAAATGTGGACTTCCCTCCAAATAGCTGTGCCCAATCCACATTTCCCATCTCCTACCTAATTTTGATATAATTGGCCTTGGCCCAGTTTAGTACTTTCCCTTAGGACCATTCTCATCTTTGTCGACGAGTATTCCAAAACTTATAGAACTATGGCCAATGTTCCCAAAGAAATCCCGCACTGCAACTTCTACTACCTGTCCTGACTCATTCCCCAATACCAGATCCAAAAAGGCCCCTTCCCTCGTCAGACTATTGACACACTGCTCTAGAAAACCCCTGGATGCTTCTTACAAATTCTATCCCATCCAGCCCTCTGACGCTAAATGTATCCCAGTCAATGTTGGTGAAAATTAAAATCCCCCATCACCACTACCCTATTGCCCCTACATCTTTCCATAATCTGTTTAACTATTTGTTCTTCTACCTCAAGCTCACTGTTGGGAGGCCTGTTGTACAGTCCCAACAATGTAACTGCACCCTTCTCATTTCTCAGCTCCAGCCATAATGCCTCACTACCCAAGACATCCACAGTGTCCTCCTTTAGCCGTGATATCATCCCTGACCAGCAATGCAACCCCACCCCCCATTTATTTCCCTTCTGTCCTGTCTAAAGTGTCTATATCCTAGAACATTTAGTTGCCAATCATGCCCTTCCTTCAACCAAGTCTCTTTGATTGCAATAACGTCATACTCCCAGGCACCAATCCAAGCCCTAAGTTCATCTGCCTTACACACTATACTCCTTACATTAAAGTAGATGCATTTCAGGTCACCAGTCCTTTTGCGTGCATCCACTCTCTGCCTACTCTTCCCCTTATTAATGCTATCTTCATGATTCTTACAGTCTCCAGTTTCCACCTTGCTGTCTACTTGTTTTCTCTTCTGGTTCCCAGCCCCCTGCCACATGAGTTTAAAACCTCCCCAAAAGCAGTAGCAAAAACTCTCCCAAGAACATTGGTTCCGGTCCGGTTCAGATGTAGACTGTCGATTTTGTAGTAGTCCCACCTTCCAGAACTGGTCCCAATGTCCAGCAAATCCGAACCCCTCCCTCCTACACCATCCCTCAAGCCATGTGTTCATCCTGCCTATTTTTTTCATTTCTACGCTGTCTAGCACGTGGCATTGGTAGTAATCCCGAGATCACTACCTTTGAGGTCCTCCTTTTTAACATTGCTCGTAGCTCCCTGAATTCTTCTTCCGGGACTTCATCTAATTTTTTACTTATATCATTGGTGCCTATATGCACCAAGACAATTGTTCACCCTCTCCTTTTAGAATGCTCTGCAGCCGATTGGTGACATCCCTGACCCAAGCACCTGGGAGGCAACATACCATCCTGGAGTCCCAGAGTCACAGAGCGGCTGATCTACTCCCCCTACAATGCAATCCCCTATGACTATGGTCCTACGAGTCTTTTTCCCGCCCTTCTGAACAGCAGTGCCCGCCACAGTGCCATGATCTTGATAACTGCTGCCCTCCCCTGGTGAGCTATCTCCCCCAACAGTATCCAAAACTGTATACCTGTTTTGAAGGGAGATGACCACAGGGATACCTGCATTGCCTTTCTACTCTATTTCTGCCTTTTGGTCACCCATTTACTGTCTCCCTCAGCAATTCTAACCTGCGGTGTTACCAGTTCACCAGACGTGCTATCCACAATCTCCACAGCATTGCAGATGCTTCACAGTGAGTCCATCCGCAGCTCCAGAGTCAGCATGCGGTCAAACAAGAGCTGCAGCTGGACACACTTCTTACAAGTGTAAGAGTCAGGAACGTCAGCCACTTCCTTGAGCTCCCACATCAGGCAAGAGGCACATGCCATGGGTTTGAGGTCCCCTGCCATTGTAAGCTTAGCCTTATATCAACGAACTAAAACCAAACAATGCACTCAAATATATAAAAAAGATAAAGAAAAAATTAAAAGCCTTACCTTACAGAGTCTTTTTCTTCCAGTTGGAAGAGGAGGGGCGGGAAGGAGATACTATGCAAGTATCTCAGGTTTAGCTGCTGCCCAAATATAAATTAAGCCCTTCCCTTCCTGGCAGCCCTCGCTTCACTCCACCTTCTCTCCTCGCTGCTCTGTCAAAATGGAGGCCTGACTCCCAAGTTAAGTCCCTTTTTAAGTGGGAAAACCTACCCTTCCCAGCAGCTCTCGCTTCACTCCACCTTCTCTCCTCGCCGTTCTGTCACATTCGTGGGCATAAGAAGTGAAGATGTGATTCGGGAATTGGAGGGGAAATGTAGACACAGAAGTACGATTAAGGGTCAGGAAGGAAGATCAGGTAATGGAGAGGTTAAGGTCCAAAGGTTTGGAGAAAGTGGAAATTGGAGAGCGATGATAAGGAGGGATAATGGAGGCAGCTGCCCTTTTCTCTGTGAGATCGTGGAAAACACATTAATTCCTCTACCCTCACATTCAGGTCAGTATAGTTAAAAAAGAAAACTTGTCTTCATGAATAACAAATGTTATTTACAACTTTTTTTTTGCGTGATAGTGAGCAAATTAGTCTTGCAGTAGTAGCCTAGGAGAGGCTTTAGTCCCTTATTAGGTTTGTGTCCACCATATTAGGGTTTTAGAAGGCTGGTTAATACCCAAAGGAAATGGTTGACAATTTTATAGGTCAATAGATTTATTCTGCTTTTCTTCAGTCTGATTAAACAAGTAATGTGAAACAGGAAACAACATTAACAGATGGCCTATAATTATAATGTGTTTGGTGAGGATGAGGATAATTTTCAACCTTAGTGCCTTGGCAATAACCTGGTGAAAAGACAGACCTCCCGTCTGAGTTCTATCCCATTGATTTGAAAATTACTCCCAATATGTGCACATTATCAAACCTTCAGGTAACAGTGACAATTATGTACCTGTCTGTCCTAATCCATCAGACCCAAGTACCATAATCTGCATTCGTCTTCAGGCAGCACTACCAATTCTGTTCTGACTGTTAGTTTACTCTTTGTATACAAACAGTGGGAGCAGCAACATAGAAGCTTCTACTTAAAACTGCAGCTGGCATTAGCTGCCAGCTGAGGAGCTTCAACACGGAGCTCAATATGTTGTATCAACCCAAACATTCCACAAGACAGGCTCACAGCAAAACCCCAGTGGGAAAGATTGCTTCTGTATGGAAAGACATTATAAAACCATTTATAAGGAACACATTTCACCACCTCTGTCTCACAGGAATGTTTCTGATTCTTTCTTCTGTTTGGAATTTATGGAATCATACGGCACAGAAGCAGGTTATTCAGCACTGTATTGGACTTTTGAAAGAGCTTTCCAATTAGCTGAACTCCCCTCCTCATTCCCTGTGGCTCTGCAAACCTTTCCATTTCAATTATGAATCTAATTTTCTTTTGACTGAATCGGCTTCAACCATTTTTTCAGATCATAGCATCGCTGCACAAAACAAATGCTAATGTTCTCTTTTGTCCTTTTGCCAATGATCGTAAATCTGTGTTTATAAAATCATGTGGGACATGGATAGGCAGATAGACAAAGTATTTTCCCTGGGGTAGGGAGGCCAGAACTAGAGGGCATAGGTTTAGGTTGAGAGGGGAAAGATATAAAAGAGACCCAAGGGGCAACCTTTTCACGCAGAGGGTAGTGTGTGTATGGAATGAGCTGCCAGAGGAAGTGGTGGAGGCTGATACAATTGCAACATTTAAAAGGCATCTGCATTGGTATATGAATAGGAAGGGATAAGAGTAGAGGGGCGTGGGCCAAGTGTCAGCAAATGGGACTAGATGAGGTTAGGATATCTAGTCAGTGTGGATGTGTTGGACCAAAGGGTCTGTTTCTGTACTGTACAACTCTATGACTCTATGGTTATTGGCTCTCCTGACAAGGAAAAAAGCTTTCAAATGTGTCATCATTTTGAGTACTACCATTACATCTCCCTAGAACCTTCTCTTTCGAAGGAAAACAACTCTGGCCTCTCCACCCCTCTTCATAACTGAAGACCTCATCACTGATGTAATCCAAGTCAATCTCCCTAGCACTCTCACCACATCCGCAACATCACTCCAAGAATGTTGTGCTGAGAATTGAACACAGTAGTTCAGCTGAGGGCTCACATGTGATTTATTTTAAAAAAAGACAACATGCCTTTTGTCACACTGAGAAGAGGCAGCAGGGTGAGGATCTGGCTGTCAGTCGTCTTCACTTCCATCCCTGAAAATTAGGCCTAAGGTCCTAGGTCAAGCACTGAGTGCCTATGATCAAGGCTGCCATATCCTACTCTCTAGCACACCACCCACATCCCCAAATTATTCTTCCCCAAACCAAGCTACAGATTATTAACAACACACAGCCTTTTTAAATCTGGAAATGTCACGTGTCCTTAAACTCACTTGCTACTGTCATAGACGAGACAGTCTGAGGCCTTAAAGTGGTCCTTAATAGATTTACACATCATAAAATAGCTTATAAGAATTAGGGGCGGCACGGTGGCTAGCACTGCTGCCTCACAGCACCAGATTCAATTCTGCCTCAATTCCTGTCTCGAGTGACTGTCTGCATGGAGTTTGCACATTCTCCCTGTGTCTGTGTGGGTTTCCTCCCACAATCCAAAGATATACAGGTCAGGTGAATTGGCTATGCTAAATTGCCTATGGTGTTAGATGCATTAGTCAGGGGTAAATATAGGGCGGGGTACTCTTCGGAGGGTCAGTGTGAACTTGTTGGGCCAAAGAGCCTGTTTCCATAGTGGAGGGAATCTATTCTCAGTTATTAGCAGAGTAGGTCCGTTAACCTTGAAGTTTTTTGTCCTGAGCTGATTTCCAGTGGAGGCTGGAAGCCAGTCAGAATTGGAATGCATTCGCCCTTCCTGCCTGCCAACATCCTGTAATACCTGTTTCCACTCAAACAAGGTGAACAAAGGCTGGTTAGTTGGGGGTGGAGGGTGGGGTTGGGGAGGCAGGAGAAGAAAGTAAAAGGGGGACAAAGGAAATTGTGCAGATATCAAAAAAATCTTTTGGATCAGATTTTTCTGTCTGTATGGAAGGAGGTCAGGAAAGCAAAGACAAATGATGATTGTCGACTGCAAATTGTAGCTATCAGTATCTTACCAACCCTTTTGGCAACATTTTTGTGTGGCCTTTACAGGTTGGAGAGTTCTTGAGTGCAAATCCTGCACCACCTTGTCGGAGATCAGCTTTGCCATTGTGGGGACCCCAGAAAATACAAATTTTGTTGCTCCTTTTCTTTTCATGTCATGGTGTGGGCTTGGGAATTCTAAAAGAAATGCTGCTAGGTTTGAGATTTTGTGACCATTGCAGAAAGACTGCTATATGTGCTAATTGATCTGATATCTTTAAGCATCATTTTCAGATGACGCATTGTAATATAAACATGTCTTTGATGCAATAATTGACCATGGAGCTCTAACCTCCAAAGGCATTTTGGCCATTACACTGACAACCTTTCTTGGGAAATGTTGACATGCATTACAGTATTTTATCCAATTGAGAAAACATACTGGTAAACCATCCTACCATACTTTGAATTGCAATTTAAATGCTAAGTGATCTTCAGTTTCAAAAGGAGAATTACTCTGTTATTGAGCTTTAAAACTACTCTAAGAGCCTTCTATATTGTCACTGATTGACAGGATGCATTACTTTGAAATGGAAGCGAGCCACTGGCTGCGGATTTTTGAAAAAGGCCAATTGATGTTTTAGTTTAGTTGAATATTTTTGAAGAGCTTTTTTAGCTGAGAGGCTTTTTTTTTTTCAATTTACTACTTTTAAATATATATGAGCCCTATCAGATTGCTAAATTTATATATTTTTGATATCCATTTCAAAGATAGTTCAAGATTTACCCATAATGGATCATGGATGAGTTCCTCTGGAAAATTCACTGGGTGCATGTAAAGGTCACAAAGGAGACACCAGGGTGGTAAGGCCATGGTTGCAAGATAATGACTGTACAGGACCCTGGAGATAATTCTTCTGGCTACTCTTCAAATTAGCACTAAGGCGTTTTACATCCAGTTGAGAGGGCAGTTAGTGTTTTAATTTCAAATCTCATCAGAAACACAGCACCTCTAGCAGTGTAGCACTCTCTCAGTATTGCACAGGGAGAATCTACCGAGATTAGGTATTCAGGCTGTGGAGAGGGGTTTGAACTCAAAAGTGTCTGACTTGGAAGTGAGAAAGCTACCCACTAAGTTAGGGACTGTAAGGGAGTGTTAAGTCATGAACTTACAATTACTTTCTGAAATGAAAATATTGTTGCTCTGCTTAGAGTTTTGCATCTAAAGGCTGAAATGGCAAAAACAAGATAATTGCTGGATCTAATCATCATCATCATCTAATCTTTATCTCCACTCTCTCATTCTCCTCAGCAAAAGTAAAGGGTGGTGCACTGAAAGAGGTGATGTTATTTTGTAATGTTATTTTTTTCTTTTTTCTAAACATCTATGAGCTTATGTCCCTTGGCATTATATACGGAAAGTCGGGAAATCTTGCAATAACTATGCAGTGCATTTGGTCAGACCACATTTGGAGTACTGTGTACAGTTTTTGTCTCCTTCCTTAAGGATGGGCATACTTGCACTGGAGACAGTTCAGACAGCATCTGATTCCAGGGATGATGGGGTTTGTCATATGAGAAAAGATTGAGCCTGTACAACATTGGAGGTTACAACAATGAGAGCTCATCTTATAATGGGTATGAGTAGATAGACTTCTGAACTTGGGAAATGGCCAGAGTCAGATTTCCCAAACAGAACATGGAAATCCAGCCCTTTGAATCTGTTTGAGGGTAGAAAACAGAACAAAAATTCCTGAAATAATCAAGGGTGTTGTAATAATGAGGAATGGCGTAAGGTGAGCAATAGTACTGTAGAAATCAATGGGAATAAGCAACGACAAATATCCCCCAGACAGATCGATCTGTCTCATAGGGTTTTAAAAGCTCCAGAAATAGTACATGCACTCGTTTTAGTACTACATAATTATTTAGATTATATAACAGTTCCTAAGAATGGGAAGGTAGCAAACAAAATTGCTGGACGTTGCTAACTTCTTGATTTTTCATTATATCAGAGAGATATGTTTATGTCCTCTTCTGTAAAAACAGTTACAAAGTATCACCTATCATTTCCTTATTCTCCTTTATAATATTTAAGGATGACAATAATAAACAAATGCCAGACAGCCTAAAATCAATAGTAGCCAAAATGTAACTAGGCATTTTTAGGGACAAAGTTTCAGGACATTGAGAAAATCATAATTCGCTTAAGCAGAAACAACATGGATTTATGAAAGGAAAATTGGATTTGACAGATCTCTTAAAGACATTTCAGAATGGTATGAATAGGGTGGATAAATGGAATAAATGAGTATGCTTTATTTGGATATACAGAAGGATCATCAAAAATAATGAATATTATATATGAACAAGGAACCACTGGGCCCTTTGTGTTTGCTCCACCATTTAATAAGATCATGGCTGATCTGATTTTAGCTTGAACTCTACATTCTCGCACATCCTTGATAGATTCTTGATTACCAAGATGAAAACTATCAACCACTGCCTTAAACATATTTAAAGATTCTAGATTCACTGCCTTTTGAGGAATTCCAAAGACACTCAACCTTCTGACAGAAGAAATGTTTCATCATCTGTCTTAAGTGGGTGACCCCCTTTTTTAAAAAAAATATGATCCCTAGTTCTAGATTATCCCACAAGAGGAAATATCTTTTCCATATACACATGTCCCCTTATGGTCTAATATATTTCAAACAAGTCACCTTTGACTTTTCCAAGCTTCCACTGGATACAGGTCCAGCCTGCTTAATCTTTCCTCTAAAGGCAGTCTACTCATTACAGATATGAGGCAGAAAACCTTCTCTGAACTGCTTCACATATATATACAGTGACCAGTGTTGTACACAATACTCTGATTGCAGTCTCAGCAATCCCTTACGTAAGACCATAAGACATAGGAGCAGAAGTTAGACTATTCAGCCCATCGAGTCTGCTCTACCATTCAATCATGATTGATAAGGTTCTCATCCCCATTGTCCCTTTCTCCCCATAACCCTTGATCCCCTTGACAATCAAGAATCTATGACTGAAGTATAACCTCCCTACAGGTGTATTCAACTCAACCCACAAGAAAACATAATATTCTATTTGCTTTCCTGATTACTTGCTGGACCTGCATACTAACCTTCCACAATTCATGTGCTAAGCAGCTCAGATGTCTCTGCATTTCAGAGCTCATCATATATTTCCTCAAGGGCAACTTAGGAAAAGTAATAAATGCTGGTAAGCCATCCATGGCCACATGCCATGAATGAATCTTAAACATTCTTTGTAATAGGGTGGCACGGTGGCTCAGTGGTTAGCATGGCTGCCTCACAGCACCAGGGAGCCAGATTCAATTCCACCCTCAGTCAACTGTCTGTGTGGAGTTTGTACATTCTCCCTGTGTCTGTGCGAGTTTCCTCCCATTGTCCAAAGATGTGCCGATTACTTAATGGCCATGGTAAATCGCCAATAATGTCCAGGGATTTGTAGGTTAGGTGGATTGACCATGGGATATGCAGGGTCATAGGGTAAGGGGGTGCATCTGGGTGGAATGCTCTTTGAAGGGTTGATGTGGACTGGATATGTCAAATGGCATGCTTCCACATATTGTGATTGTAAGAATGGCTTGCTGTTTAGATAGTGTGTTTTTAAAAAAAAAAAATGTTCCAAGCTGGACAATTTCACACTTACCCAGATTGTATTCCATTTGTCCAACCTTTTCCTCCTCACACATCCTACCTGTGTCCCTTTGTGGACTCCTTATGTCCTCCTGACAAATTACTTTCGTACCAGTCTTTGTGTTATCAGTAAATGTATCTTCCATATTTTCAGTCCTTTCTTGCAAATTATTTATAAAAATGGTAAAGAGTGGAGGCCCCAACATTGACCCTTGTGACACATCATTTGTCATATCCTGTCAGCTTGACAAATAAACTTTATTTTTTTTCACCATTCTCTGGATTGATATTAGTTTGTGGGGATGATGGACTGTATCCAGGGAGGATGTCACTTCTAGATTGGACATTGCCTGTAGTAGTTTTGGAGGCTGATTCATGAATGGCCATCCCTTGCATAGATGAATAGTGTTGGCCTGAGACTGACTGATGATTTTATTTTTCTTCAGGCTGTCTGTCTTTTCCATTATCCAGTCATTTGTTTTATTCTCTGCTTTTTCCATACCTTTCTTGACTATGAGCTGATGGTTGATTACTGAATAGAGAATGGATAGCAAGAATAAACAGTATATCTTTGGATTAGCATATTGTAACTAACACTGTATTACAAAAACGTAGGGTATTTAGGATTCATGTTAATGATTCAGATGAGGTTAAAAGTATTCTAGGCTTGCTGAAGAGCAAGGTTAAGTGAGAAAATAACTGGTGATGAGGAAACAGCTGCTACGAATAAAGACAGGTTGGGTGAGTGGCCAAGATTGTGGCAGATGGAATGTATTATCAACTCAATGAGTGATCACAGAGCTCGGAGATACAAAGGGAGCTGGAAATCTGAGTACATGAATCATAAAAAGCAATAATGCTGCACATAATTAGGGCAATGTAACATGAGATTTGAATGTCCAAAGTAAATGAAACAGGAATTATTTATTCCACTGGCACCAGGTCATTACCAACAGGATAAAAAAGGACGTATTTGTACTATGCATCTGTAACAAAGCCTGTTGACTAGATTGAGCTGAGGAATTTCTTATCCATCTTCACCCTCTTCTCATCAGCCCTCTTCCCACCAAATATGCCATTTTTTGCCCCAGTGAGCATCCATTAGAATGCTCCAGCTTCACCATCATCACACGTTGTTGGGGCTCCCGGTGACATGTTCCACTTCCTTGCTAAGGGCTTTCCATCACTGTTGATATCTGTGCCTGGAGGTCCCATTACAAAAGTTGATTGAATGTAAGCATTTATTGTGAGGCAAACTAGATACACAATAAGGATATTATGCTTCAGTTATATGAGGCAATGGTAAGTATTGTGAACAGTATTAGATATCTTGTTTAAAGGGTGGGTGTACAAGCATTGGTAATAGCTCAGAGAACATTTACCAGACAAATGGCTGGAATGGGCAGCTTGGCATTAACAAATGTTGGACAGTCTAGGCTTGTATAGTTGGAGTTATGAGGAGTAAGAGGTGACGTGATTGAAACATATAAAGTCCAGAGAGATCTGGACTGTGTAGGTGTAGAGAAACTGTTTTCTTTTGTGGGAGAATGTAGAATTGCTTAAAAATAATTTGTTGCCAATTTAAAAGAGAAATAAGGATTTTTTTTTTAAAAAGGGAGTTGCTAGACTTTGGAAATCTCTTCCTAAAATGATGGTGGAAGCACTTTTCAAATTTTTAAAGCAGAGGTAGACAGATCTTTGGTAATCAAGAGGAAAAAACATGATCAGAGGTAGACAGGAATGTGAACTTGTTGGTTAAAATCAGAACAGCCTTGGTCTTATTGAATGGTAGAGCAGGCTCAAGAGGTTGATTGGCCCACTTCTACTCCTTGTTTGTACCCATGTTTGGAATGAATTGTGTCAGAAGGGGGTTGTGAAAGTGATAATTGGTTATGCAGCTATCATGAGGAAGTTGCTAGTTAAATGATTAAAATCTCTTCCAATTGACAAATATGCCTATCTGTTCTGTTGGTACCTCATAATCACCTGCATACAGTTTGATTGTAAAATCTGTAATTTCCTCCAAGGGATGTGGAATTGATAGCTTTCTGGGTATGACTGATCACAAACACTGAGGGTAATACAGTTAGAAGTCCTAGTCCTCTCTTCTGTCAGTGTATGTAATTTCCATATAAACTTTATAACCTGCTCTATTTAGTTTTCATTCTTGAACATCTTGCAGCCATTTCTTGGTAATGACTACCACGTCAAATCCTCATTTGCAACTTCAAGTCATTCATTTTGTTCCATTTACATTGTGTATTTCTGCAAAAATGACTATTTGAGTCACACTTTCTAATCTGTCCTTTTGCTCTAATGGTTTTATGTTCACATTTCTTATTTCTAACCCATGGGATAATGACACTGAATATTTAATGATTCGGACGAACTCTGAGCTCAAAAACTGCATGAATTTATGTAAAACTCTGTTATCTCACTTTTTAGATTGGAATCAATCTAAACATCAGGTCATAGACAGAGAACACAGGGGGCCAACACCTTCAACATATTGTCTAGCTATCACCATTGTTAACAGCTAACCCGAGAATGCAACTTAAAAAAATGGGGTTTGTGATTTACACATAGTTTCACTTCTTTCAACAGATGAAAGGCTTAACAGACTATCAATTCTTCAATGTATAATTTCAGTTACATCACACTGCAAATTTTTGCTATAAATTCTGTGTTACGATCGAGCCCTCCACAATCACCTGATGAAGGAGCGTCGCTCCGAAAGCTAGTGTGCTTCCAATTAAACATGTTGGACTATAACCTGGTGTTGTGTGATTTTTAACTGAATATTTAAGTTTGCCTTTCACATGCTGTGCCTAAAGCATAATTTTCTGCTGTTACTCACTCCACTCTCTTCACTTTTTTTTAAAAAACCTTTTCAACCATTATTTGGGTCATCTTTTACACTTGAGATTCCCCCCTCAATTCCCTCACCACCTCCCCTCCCTCTCCTGTCAAGCCCTAATTTACTGGTTTACCAATGCAAAAATTCTCATCAGTGCTTTCTCTCTATTTTCCACTAAGACCCTGGCTCCAGTCTGTTTTGTGCGATCCCATGACAATGATATGATTTTTCCCTGTTGCAGCTGTGGTACTAATATCATTTAAAATGGAATAACATGCATCATACCTTTCAGACAGCCCATTATTGACGCTCTGAAACTGCTCATCAGTTTGCATGTGACGTCAGCAGTAACCCAAATGATTATAACCCTTGAGGTCTTGCTCCTTAATTTAGTTGTGAATAAATAGCACACCCTGAACAGAATCTCTTCTTTGGTTTTCCAAATATTGTCAACCCCAACATCGATCTCAATATCCAAATCCTCCTCCTCCCTTTTCAATTAATCTTTCAAACTGACCTGAAACACCCCATGTCCCAGCATCATATAGACAATATACTGTGTGGATCTTGTGGCCCTGTTCACAGAGAATGCCATCTGGACAATAAATTATTGATGCCCTTCAACTAACCACACGATGCTGTTCCACTTCCTCCTCCATATTGAACTTGGCAGCTTCCTGCTCCCAGGTACCATGGTAAATTTATTCTTTGTTCTTATTCTAACAGGTCAAAACTATATTGTACTTATTGAAGACGACCAATTTCTGAGGATTCACATTCTCAATGTCATCTATATTCTCTGTATACCCTGTATAGTGCAAACACTATTTAGAACTTGCAGCTATCCACAAGGTGTAACACCATTTTGAAGAAACTGTCCATGGATTTGTCTCCATCCCTCACACGTCAGTATGCCTGTGGATTGAAATAAATGACAAAGGCCAGTATCCCCTCACCAAGTCACCCTTTATTTACACATCCATAGTGCACCACACCCAATGAATGGGTTAGACAGATCCAAATTCAGGCATCTACTGAAGGTGTGCATTGGGGCAGTCTTGCTCACCACAAACTCACATGCTGCAGTCCAGCCACATAACCTTCTCTGCCATAGTTTAGTCTAGATTAGGTATCTAATTACTATCTGGCTTCGAGTTTGTTGTAATGGCCTTCTTTTTCAAGACACTAATCTGCACTGAACACAAAGATTGTGGGTGGCACGGTGGCACAGTGGTTAGCACTGCTGCCTCACAGCACCACAGCAACTGAACTGGGTTCAGTTCCCGCCTCAGGTGACTGTGTGTGGAGTTTGCACATTCTCCCTGTGTCTGCGTGGGTTTCCTCCGGGTGCTCCGGTTTCCTCCCACAGACCAAAAAAAATGTGCAGGTTAGGTGAATTGGCCATGCTAAATTGCCCATAGTGTTAGGTGAAGGGATAAGTGTAGGGGAATGGGTCTGGGTGGGTTGCGCTTCGGCGGGTCGATGAGGACTTGTTGGGCCGAAGGGCCTGTTTCCACACTAAGTAATCTAATCAAAGATCTGACATAATTTTTAAGATTACAAACACCACAATAAACAATTAAGACAAAATTCAGCACCTTCTTCCCCCATTGTGCTGAACTTTTCCTTTCACAAAATTCCATACCCTTACACTTTGTTTAAAATGCAAGTTGTTTATAACCCCACGACACAACTCTAGAGGTAAGGTTTAAGGAATATGCACACAAGCCTTTGATGTCTGCTGTGATGTAACTGGGACCTCCTGCTAAATGTAAAGTAGTTTATGACATACATTATATATGTTAATCTTGCAGTAGATGTGTAAATAAAGCTTGTTTGAGGATATGATATGCTTTCGTTGAATTCCATTAATGCAGAAAGAGGTCCATCATGTCAAATCCAACCCTCCAAAGAGCATTCCATCTATGCCTCTACACTAACCCACAGTTGCCATGTTTAATCCACCTAGCCTGTACATCCTCAGACTGTTATGGACCAGGCCAGACCCTCCCCCCACCCTCAAACATTTTTAAAATGTAGCCCAGCCGCTAACTTTTTTTGTATTTAAAAGGCAGATGTTGAGTGGATATTCCAGGATGCAGCTGGTAAAACCACTCATCCATAAGCAATACAGAATTTATTTAAACACTACAGTTGAAACGCAAACAAAAAAAACAAACTTTACTATTTGAAAGGAACTGTTCCAATCCCTGCAACATCGCATAAACACACCCCTTGGCAAAAGGTAAATTCAAAAAGGTTCTTGCAGGCAGGAATTACTTCAGAGAGAAGAGTCAGGCAAGAGACATCAGTTGAAGCTTGGAAGCTCTTTTCACTGTAGCTGCTTCTCTTGGTCATCAGCAATTTCTGACTGCCTGCTAAAACTAAACCAAACTAGGAAAAACCTAAACAGAGAGAATTTGGACACTCCCCTTTCATTGTACAACTGTTTAAAAAAACTTAAAGGCTTCCTCGGATTGTTCACTCAGTTTCTGGCAGCCATTTTGGCAACACTGCCTTTGCAACCCTTCTTGAAATAAAACCAAAGACAAAATAACCTTGTCAAAGGGACAATATAATCACAATACACTACCAACAAATTAGCATTGTCGATCCAGCTAACCTTTGGATTGTGGGAGAAAACCAATGCAGACACAGGGTGAATGTTCAAACTCCACACTAACAGTTACGTGGGACTGGAATTGAACAAAGGTCCCTAGGGCTAACCACTGTGCCACCATGCCACCGCAGAATTATGGCTTCTGCTCACCTGATCAGTTGAAACCATGCTAAAGTTACAATTGCTGTCCCTGCAACAGGGAAAAGAAACAAAGCAATCACTGCAGAAAAGGCCACATATTATTCAGAAGCTGTGATGTTCTGGTTTTACACAACGTCCTGCAGCATTTTCATTATGTTGTTGAACCTGCCATTTTTTAATGGGAGCAGGCACAATTTAAATTCACTACTTAAATCAAGGATTTAGGATGGCTATTTTGGCAAATTAAAAATAACATTTAAAAAAGTCTTGTTCAGACATATGTCATCTTCACAGATTATGACACATTGTTAGGGAAGTAAAAATGCTTTCCATCGCTTCAAACCCTTGATAAGTAGAAAGCACTTTTATACATTTAGAAGTGCGATACTCTGTTAAGGCCACTCCAAGCCACCAAAATGTAATTCTTCGAACAAATTAAGATTGGAAGATCATTTCAGGTCACTGCAGTGATATATTGATCTGCTGGGAGTTTCAAACTGTTTAAGATGATTATGCAATGTACTAATTGAATAAACACATTTTCAAACTGGTACTATTCAGTCTTCCCAGATGTCACTCAAGACCCCCAGAATCTTACTGTTGAACTTTCCATTGTGAGAACAGGAGTAACAGAACTTGTCTATTGGGCATTGCAAAGAAAGTTCCAACTTATGTGTTCAGGCCATCTCCCCATCTCAGCCAGTCAACCATTCTAACTGCTTCTGGACAGAAATAGTGTTCTTGTCACTTACCTTGCTTTCATTGCAACTTTCCCTTAAGGCTACGTTGGCATACAATCATACAGAAGTCAAGAATGGGCCACATTGAGGACAAACTGGCAACATGCAACTAACTCTCTCCTTAAGAATTAATGTGCGCCAATTCTAGCAGAACTGCCGATTTGAAAAGCCGAAAGCACACAAAAACAGAGTGAAGACTGTTTAAGTTGATTAATAAGTTGTATGCTGACCAACAATGTCTTTTCACCACTTTTGAGCAGATAGCTGCTGGACAAGGTAGAAATAAAGCTGAGCAGACTCAAATTCTTATTCTGTGTTGTGTGCAGTCAGTGGACCAGCTCTCGATTAAGCCTCCACCCCCACGTGATGATTATCAAGGGAAAACTATCCACCACCCTTTCTCATATTCAAGCTGTGTATTTCTTCCAGCCCTTCAAGCCACTGAGGTCCCTACACTCCTCCAATTCTGGCCTCTTGTCCTTGTTTAACTTTAAACCTCACCACTGACAACTGTGCCTTTCATAGCCTAGATCTTATACTCTGGAATTGCTTCCATAAACCTCTCTCTCACCTCTTTTCAAATTTTCCTTAAAACTCCTCTTTGATCACATTTTTAGCCATTGTAAATGGTTCATTGCCAACTTTGGTTGAAATGCTCCACCGATATCTCTGGAATTAATTGTTACCTTGTTAGCACCATGTGATGACACATTGTTGTTGTTATTATTGCCCCACATTATAACCCCCGGGTTTCTTTCCATACACCAGTCCCTTTTTCAAGAACGGCCAACTATGTAGAAAAATTTAAAATTATTTTAGAAGGTTGATGGTAATTGGGTTATTTATATATATTGTTTCAAAAGTTTTTAAATGTTTGTTTCAAAATATAAATCAAGCAATCAATAAAACATTCAAAAAATTAACAACTCTGCTTATAAGCTGTTGTCCAATTCAATCAATCTTTTAACAAAAAGGTTTATAAAATGAACATTGAGCTGTGTTCTGTAATCGATAAATGTTATCTTCATCTGTAAATCTTTCTTGAATCTCAAGACAAAGAGCCCCTGCAGTGGGGAAGGAGGCCATTCAGCCCAAATCAACCCCCTGAAGAGCATCCCCATATAGACCCAACCCCACAGCTAATCTACCTAGCCTACAGGGCCCTGAACAATACAGGCAATTTCAGTATGACCAATCCATCCATCCATCCTATGCTTCTTTGGATTGTGGGAGGAAACCAGAGCACCCAGAGAGAACGTATGCATACATCACACAAGGTTGGAATTGAACACATGTCTCTGGCACTGTGAGGCAGCAGTGCTGACCACTGAACTACTGGTGTTTTCTCTTATTCAGAGATTGTATTCCCAGTGATTGCAACTTTTCCTTATCCTTCAATCTTTTAAGATCAGGAATTGGTCTAAAGCATCTGATTCCTTTCTTCCAGTCCAGAAACAAAATCTTCCAAGTGCAATAATTCAGCTAGAAACTCACCAAAGCCAAATACAATTTGAAAACTGTGCTATAAATTTCCTATACCAATGCTGAAACCTTGGAGGAAACTTTTCAATGTTTTTGAAGGAGTTTGATATTTCTGATGTTTTCCCTACAGACTGCAGGTAAATAACTTTTGAAATTGTACAAAAATATGATTGATATCTTGAACCACAAAAGGATCAATAATTCATTAATAGATATAACAAGCAACCACATATGTTACACTTTCATGAAAGAAGTCAGAATGCACCTGTGAGAAGCTTTGAAGAACATTTGAAAGCAAACCTCTTAAGTGAATAGGCCAAGATTTCCTCAGTGTGCAGTGTATAACAGCATCATAAAGCAGTTCTTCAGAAATGGATTTACTGATAGTGCACTTGGGGAAACAGTCCTTTTGAAACCATGACTGTTTTACTCAAATATATACATTTGTTATCACCAATTTCTTGGCTCAGATTATCTAAAATGAGTTGCAGATCGATTCAAAAACCAATAGAAAAACATAAGTACGATTTATAACTCATTGTGATGTTCCCTCCTAGAAGGTAATATACAAAAATTACTTGCCCATTTTCCCAAGGTAACTTTGGCTGAGTCATAGTAGTTATTTTGCTTGTCATAGAAAACATGCTCCTATTCAAAATCGCAAGAATAGGACAGCCAAAGTTGGAATCGAACGCAGGTCCCCGGTACTGTGGGCCACTGTGCTGGCTGTATGGAGTTTGTATGCTCTCCCTGAGACTGCTTGGATTTCTGCCACGTGTTCTGGTTTCCTCTCATCTGGACAGGATGCTCTTCAGAGGGTTAGTGCAAACTTGATGGGCGGAATGTCTACTTTCAGCACTGTAGGGATTCTACAACAGGAGTGAATTTTCACCAGAAGCCCACTGAGCAGTATGGCTGCAAAGTCACAACAAAGTGCACCTTTAATTGGTAACATCTTGGGGGAAGACTGGAGATGGGGGTGGATAGGTGGGCATGGCATGTTGGTTAGTGGAGAAGATAGGAGGAAGGGAATAAGTGTGAACTATTTAAACGATTCGAGCTATTATGATGAATCACAAACAACTTTAACATTGTCAGAGAACTGTTGCCCATTCAATATTGATAAGGGTCCATTTTATCTCAGATAGTCAAGAGATATGCAGCCATCTATTTTAGTTTGGTTCTGTTTACTTTAAAGGAATGAAATTATATTTCTGTGAGAAGATTACTCGGCTGAGAGGCTATTGTTACTTGGTGCCTCCCAACCAAACACTTTAGGGCAGCATATTTTTAATATTTTAAAGTAGCCTAGTAAACAAATAAAGGCGACAGCAGATAGACTTTCATTCAAGAAAAATGTGAGTGGCACAGTTATTATTCTATGTTTGAACAGTGGTCGATAAATATAAACTTTATGTTGTTATACTGTTCATCCATCTTTATGACAATTAAAAGACTTGTCATCATTTCATTCACTGTTTAAATTCAATTTGCTCTATCACCATGTGATACATGCCATTGGCGATTGTTGTTGCTGATATAATCCCTCTAACCCGCTGTCCTTCAACAGAGCTGAGAAAAGAGAAGCTGGAAAGACAGTGGGAATGAAAGGAAAATGTGAATGGCAAGCATTACCTGACTCTTATGTATTTCCCTGCACCTCAATCCACACAAACTACCATCATCTATATAAAACAACCACGTGCTTCTCCTTCCTGACCTACTGCATGTCAATGGAAATGTAGGATCGGCCTTGAGAGGCTGGCCAATTTTCTTCTCATTCACTTCTACTGCTATCACTTCACAGGACAATTCTACAAGAGGTAGCACTTGGTATAAGAATGGTCTCCACCAAAGAACTTACACTTAGTGCCTGAGAGATGATGAATCATAAAGCAAAAAAGTGGTACAACCAAAGTCAGAGGGGTACCTATCTTTTTCGAGTCATGCTCTTTTGCTGGCTACAATAAGTTTCAGATGGAATCAAGATTGGCGACACAGTCAAATAGATGACTATATCAGGTTCGGTATTAAGAACAAGTCAGCCTTGACCTAAGACAAGTCTTTGCTTCTAAACCGACTCTTATAGCCCTTTAAATTCATCTTCACCTATTGAGATATTTGCGTGCATCATTGGCATCTTTCTTAAGACCAATTGCAGATTGTCAGAGAGAATTCAATTGAAAGCTGAAGTAACTGCACAGAAGCTGGTGTCCCGTCACGAAGTCATCCTTTATTTACATGCTCACAGTACATGGGCTCTGAACAGCCAGCTCAGAGCCAGTCCCTATAATGAGGAGAATCTCTTTTTTTTAAATTTAGTTTTATTTTTCTCCCTATTTTCTTGGCCCCACATACTGCCTAACAGTGGTAGTGCTTATTTTTCCCCAGTACCCCTGTCGTCTTTATTTATATTCCACCAATAGGAAGAAAGGAAACACCTGAGGGACCAGTGACAAGCAGTTGCCTTCTCAACAAAGGGCAAATCTCCTTTTATAACTTAAAATTAAACAATTCACAGTCCACAAAATAATTAACATTAACTGCCGCATACAGAGAAACAGCAACTCTACAAGGGAGAGGAGCAGCAGCAAGCCAGACCCCAAACCCTACCATTCAACCAGTTTTCAGGGAAATGAAGAATCTCAAACCCCAGTTTCAATCATTACAAAACAGCAACAATGACATCCATACATACAAGACAGTCCAAACACATAAGAAACAGTGCATACAATACAGACCCCCCCCAAATTCTTCCCACCTTCCGGCCACTCTAAGGCAGCCCGCCCCTATGCATCTTCTGGCTCTCGGTCCACCCCTGTCGACCACCTCTAGGATAGCCCGCTCCGGTACTTGCCTGTGACAGCACTGAGGATGGCCTGGCCGCCTTCCGGCTCTCGGTCTGTCTCTATGTACCATTGGGCTCTAACCCACCCCGATGTGCCATCCAGCCGGAGGGCTGCCCTGACACCTTCCGGCCACCTCTAGGACAGTCCGTTCCCTTCCCCTGGGACAACATTGTGCAGGGCAGCCCCCAACCCTTCCAGATCTTGGCCTGCACCTTCGTACCTTCTGGCTCTCGGCTGCTCTGACACACCTTCCGACCACCTCTAGGACAGCCTGTCCCGATTATCCCTTCTCGGGACGATGGCACTCAGAAGAGCCTACCCACATTCCAGCTCTTGGAGCGACCGGCATCGGGGTGGCCTACCCACCCTCCAGTTTTTGGGACAGCCTACCACCCTTCAGATTCACAGGATAGTCTACCCATCCTCCGGCTCTCAGGACAACCTATGAGCCTCCCAGCTCACAGTCAGGTCTGCCAGACCCAGGGACACACAAGACAGTGCAGATGATAACCCCAACAAAACAAAGGACAGAGTTAATTATCAATAGAGTCCTTTCTGGTACATAGAGTCCATTAGCATAGACAGTTCTCTTCAAAATGTAGAGTTCATTCCCAGGAACAGAGTCCACTCCAGTATACAAAGTGAATTGTCAGAAATGGAGGCCACTCCAAACTGCAGAGTCCGTTGCTAAAACCAGAATCCATAAAAGAGGGCAGAGTCCACTCCCGAAGGCAGCAAATGAACACCCCACAGCACACAGGTGTTCAGTCTCCATGGAGTCCTGGCCTATCATTGGAGAACCAGGCCCACTCCCAGGAACACAGTATATTGTAACACAAGGATTTGGTCCTGAAGGTAAGTTCTTCTCCCAAACTCCAAGATACAGCAAGTGCTTGCCTCCCAGCACAAACACAGGTGTTCAATCTTCAGAGGCCCAGTCCCAGGGCTAGGCCTCCCTACAGGAACAGCTCATCTGGTAAGATGCATTTCTTCACAAGGGCTCAGTCCAAACAGCAAAAAACAATGAAGACACATGCAAAACCAAAGAAAACTAGAGTCCAAGGGCTAAGCCCTGCCACAAAATCAACATGGTCCTTTTCTCAAAAGTAAAAGAGAAAAGAGTAACACACAGGCTGCAACCAGCCAGTGAAACAACAATCCCCTAATGAGAACTGAGTTACACCTGAAACACATTGTGTGCCTATCAATAAGAGGATCCACAGCTCTCTTATTCTAGCAGCATTACTTGGCTTGGTGGCCACTACTGGAATTGCAATTAATCCCAGAGATAAACAAGCTGCATCAGAGCCATGATTCAAGGTGTTTTCAGGATCTCACTAGGTTGCTTGGCTGCTCGATTCTCAGTGAGATTGCTTGCACATGAAGTGGACAGTGAAGGAAAAATGTCCCCTCGTCTAACTAACAACGTAACAACATTCTAGTATCATCTTCTCAGGGGGTTTAAGGGTAGGCAATGAATGGCAGCCTTAACCCATATCCTGAGACTGGAAATTAAAATGGGAAGTAAGGTTGTAGAGCAAAGGAAAAGAAAGAAGAGAATATTAATGCTACTAATAATAAAAGGAATACAGGTCATTCTGTTATAATGTGCGTTTTGTTAATGCGAATTTGCTGTGACACAGTTGATGACTTGAGGACACTGTTTTTACAGTGCGAACGTTTAAAAACATGTGTTGGCTGTAATGTGATTAGCACCAAAACTTTAAGCGCTGTTTCTAAAGTGTGATTTTTCTATAATGGGGGGTTGCACAAGAACACAACCATCATATTATAGAAGAACTGACTGTAGAAGTTTCCACTGATAGGGTCTGATGAAGAAGGATGAAAGGAGGCTCATGTGGAGCTTTAAGATCAGCAATCAATAGTTGGGCTGAATGGCTGTAAGTATGTGTAACCTTTGTAAGAAATGTCTGGCAAATGCAGTGTTCGAATTAACTTTGATGTGTATATACAGTCTCCACATGCAGCTGTAAATTTGAACACAACGGATTCCAGCTAACAGCAATTAGATAACTGATCAGATAACCTTATTCACAGTGAGGATGATCGAGGGGGGTTTCAATCAACCTTATCTGATCTTTCTCAAGTAATAACATTTCTTACATTGATTGGACAGGGCAGATGGGACTTCGATTTAATGCCTCATTTAAAAGAAATGCTCCTTCACTACCACACTGAAGTGCCAGCTTGGATTGTGTGCTGAGATCTTTATAGAGTGAGGCTTGAAAGCAAGAGTACAAGCTGAGAGCCATGTTAAAAACTTTATACTAGAATAAATAAAGCTCAATCATGTAGAATTGTCTGTTCACTTCTCATTACACTTTCAGGATTTAGAATTTGCATGGTACCTCGGAGATCTCTGTCTTATGACATAGTAAGGTAGAAATAATGGGAAAGGGGGGATGTTGTGAGGTTGTAGAGATGAAGGAAACAGAGAATGCAAAGTTATTTTATTTTACTGAGATAATGTATATTTTCTTAAAGCAATGTTCTATTAAATCTTTGTTTCCCTTTCTAAATCAATTAATTCTTGGCAATCATGTTTTACATCCTAAGCTTCCCAGGACACTCATTGTAGTACAGGAATCATCAACATTCTCTTCAAGTTGAAGAAGTAACGTGCCTTCTTTAATGGCAATTTTATAAAACTGGCAGTTGGCCAAAATGACCGTAGAGACACTGGTCAAGTGTCTATTGTGTAAGGTAATGAAGAAGTTAATTTAGGCCCCATATCTCAGGAATGATGCACTGACCCTAGAGCACATTCAGAGGAGATTCATGAGAATGGTCCTAAGAATGAAAGGTTTAACATATGAGGAATATATGAGGACTTTGGGTCTATGCTCGATGGAGTTTGGAAGGATGAGGAGGGATCTAATTTAAACATACAGAATACAGAATGGCCAGGACAGAGTAGATGTTGGGAAGATGTTTCCATAGATACTCGAGATTAGGACCCAAGGGCACGGCCTTAGAATGGAGATATGGAAAAATATCTTCAGCCAAAGAATGGTGAATCTATGGAACTCGTTGCTACAGAAGGCTGTGGAGGTCAGGTCATTGAGTGTATTTTAGATGGAGAGAGATAGGTTTTTGATTATCAAGGGGATCAAGGGTTATGGGGAAAAAGCAGGAGAATGGGGTTGAGAAGCGTATCAGCCATGATTGAATGGCAGAGAAGATTCGATGGGCTGAATGGCCTAATTTCTGCTTCTATGTCTTATAGTCTTATGGTCTAATTTCCTTCCCTATAAGCTAACAATTCTGAAAGAGTTAATGTTCATTTCGCATTAAGTTCCACCCAATCTGATAATACCACATAGTCTTTGGACAGTTGGGATCTGCAAACATTACTGACAGGAAATGTGTTCTGTACATCTTCTGAGAGTCTTAAGTTACCAAATTCAACAAGTTAATGCTCTTCTCTCTAATGCTGCCATGCATTAAACTACCTCCTAGTGTAAGACAAGTCATTTTTCTGTCTAGGCTCACTAGTAGTCTATCTTCTGCTACTGATAGACCATAAGGCCATAATACATAGGAGCAGAAATTAGACCATTTCGTCCATTGAATCTACTCCCCCATTCAATCATGGCTGATACATTTCTCAACTCCATTCTCCTCGTAACCTTTGATTGCCTTGACAATCAAGAATCGACCTATCTCCATCTTAAATATACTCAATGACCTGGCCTCCAAAGCCTTCTGTGGCAATGAAATCCATAGATTCTCCACTCTGTGGCTGAAGAACTTTCTCTTTATCTGCATTCTAAAAGGCCTTCCCTTTAATCCAAGGCTGTACCATTGTACACCAGGTTTTCCTATCAATGGAAACATCTTACCAACATCCACTCTATCCAGGCCATTTACTTGTTTGAAATGGGGAAAGCCACAGAAGACTCCTGCACTACTTATCTACCCCTCCTACCTTTCCTGGAGTTAACCCATCTACCTGACTGTACCCATTACTTTTCTCCCTTCCTGTAACTGCCATCTATCACACTCCCTAGTTCTTGTAACTTCCTCATTGCCTCGAATTGTTGCTCCAAATGATCAATGCGATTTGATTGGATTCACAGCCAAAGACACTTTATGCAGACTTAATCACCAGTAACATGGACGTTCTCCGTAAACTCTAAAAAACAGTGCTCCAGGTTAATTTAGTACTTATGGTTTCTATTTTTAAAATTTAATCAATAGATAGATTTCAATAAAACATATAATCAAGAAAGAACCCATTCTCCTCATTACTGCAACTTACAGCAAGATTACATGTTAAAAACTATGCATTTATCTGTTTCTGTACTGTGAGCTCTCCACACAGGTTCCTCCAAGGAGTCAGCTGTGAATTTCGCTATTTGTTAACTTTTCCTAGTGCAGGAGTCTTCTGTGGCTTTCGCTATTTCAAACAAGTATACTTTTTTGGAACATATAGGTGGTGATGGAATCACAGGGGAATGTAGCACGAACGATCATGTTTCTGGTATCAAGATGGGATCTAATGTAATGAGGGGTATGTCGGATTCCAAAGCGATTGATTGTGAATGGGGACTCTCTAGTCAGAGGCATAGACCGACATTCCTGCTGCCAGCAGTGAAAAATCAGAATGGTGTGTTGCCTCCCTGGTGCCAAGATCAAGGATATCTCAGAGTGGGTGCAGAATATTCTCAAAAAGGAGAGAGTTCAGCAGGAGGTCATTGTACACATTGGAACCAATGACATAGGAAGGGAAAAGGATAAGATTCTGATGGACGAATATAGAAAGTGAGGCAGGAATTGAAAAAGGAGTTCCTTGAGGGTAGTAATATCTGGATTACTGCCAGTGCGATGAACTAGTGAGAATATCAACAAGAGGATAGAACAAATGAATGTATGGCTGAGGAGCTGGTTTAGGGGAGAAGGTTTCACATTTTTAGATCATTAGAATCTCTTCTGTGGTAGAAGTCATCTGTACAACAGGATGGATTGCACCTGAATTGGAAGGGGACTAATATACTGGTAGGAGGGTTTGCTAGAGCTGCTCAGGAGGATTTAAACTAGTAAGGTGGGGGTGTGGGACTCAGGGAAATAGTGATGAAAGAGTTCAATCTGAGATTGGTATAGTAGGGAAAGGGAGTGAGTTAAATAGTTCTGGCAGGAAGGAACAAAGCAGAAAGCAAGATAGGACTGATAAATTAAACTGCACTTACTTCAATGCAAGAGTCCTAACAGGGAAGGCAGATAAACTCAGGGCATGGCTAGGAAAATGAGACTGGGATGACATAGCAATTACAGAAATGTGGCTCAGGAATGGGCAGGACTAGCAGCTCCCAGAAACAAATGCTATAGGAATAACAGAAAGGGGGTGGGGGTGAGGGCAAGAGTGAAGGGGGAGTGGAGTTTTTGATAAGGGATAGCATTACAGCTGTGCTGAGGGAGGATATTCCTGGGAATACATACAGGGAAGTTACTTGGGTGTAACAAAGAAATAAGGAAGGGATGATCACCTTATCGGGATTGTATTATAGACCCCCTAATAGTCAGCAGGAAACTGAGAAACAAATTTGTCAGGAGATCTCAGTTATCTGTAAGAATAATAAGGTGGTTACGGTAGGGAATTTTAACTCTTCATACATATATGGGGACTACCATAGTGTTAAGGGTTTAGATGGAGAGGAATTTGTTAAATGCATGCCAGAAAATTTTCTGATTCAGTGTGTGGATGTACCTACTCGAGAAGGTGCAAAACTTGACCTACTCTTGGGAAATAAGGCAGAACAGGTGACTGAGGTGTCAGTGGAGGAGCACTTTGGGGCCAGTGACTATATTTCTATTAGTTTTAAAATAGTGATGGAAAAGGATAGATCGGATTTAAAAGTTGAAGCTCTAAATTGGAGGAAGGCTAATGTTGACTGTATTAAGCGAGAACTTTCAAAAGCTAATTGGGGACAGATGTTCACAGGTAAAGGGATGGCTGGAAAATGGGAAGCCTTCAAAAATGAGAAAACAAGAATCCAGAGGCAGTATATTCCTATTAGGGAGAAGGGTAAGGCTAGTACAAGTAAGGGATGCTGGATGACTAAAGAAATTGAGCATTTGGTTAAGAGAAAGGTGGAAGTATATGTCAGGGAAAGACAGGAGAGATTGAGTGAATCCTTACAAGAGTGTAAAGACAGTAGGAGTATACCTAAGAGAGAAATCAGGAAGGCAAAAAGGGGACATGAGATAGCTTTGGTAAACAAGGGTAAAGAAAATCCAAAGGGATTTTATAAATACATTAAGGATAAAGGGTAACTAGAGGGAGAATAGGGCCCCTCAAATATCAACAAGGCAGCCTATGTGTGGAGCCACAGGAGATGGGGGAGATGAGAAACGAGTACTTTGCATCAGTGTTTACTGTAGAGAAGGATATGGAAGATACAGAATGTGGAAAAATAGATGGTGACATCTTGAAAAATGTTCATAATACAGAGGAAGAGTGCTGGATGTCTTGAAACGCATAAAAGTGCATAAATCCCCAGGACTTGATCAAGTGTACTCTATAACTCTGTGAGAAGCTAGAAAAGTGATTGCTGGGCCTCTTGCTGAGATATTTGTATCATCGATAATCACAGGTGAGTTGCTGGAAGACTGGAGGTCAACTAACGTGGTGACACTATTTAAGAAAGAAAAAGCCAAGGAACTATAGACCGGTGAGCTTCACATTGGTGGTGGGAAAGTTGTTGGAGGGAATCCTGAGGGACAGCATTTACATTTGGAAAGGCAAGGACTGGTTAGGGATAGTCAACATGGCTTTGTGTGCGGGAAATCATGTCTCACAAATTTGATTGCATTTTTTGAAGAGCAAACAATGAGGATTGATGAGGGCAGAGTGGTGGACATGATCTATATGGACTTCAGTAAGGCGTTCAACAAGATTCCTCATGGGAGACTGGTTAGCAAGTTTAGGTCTCATGGAACACAGGGAGAACTATCCACTTGGATACAGAACTGGCTTGAAGTTTGAAGACCTCGAAGGTGATGATGAAGGGTTGCTTTTCAGACTGGAGGCCTGTGACCAGTGGAGTGTCATAAGGATCAGTGCTGGGTCCCACTACTTTTAAACTTGTACATAAATGATTTGGATGTGAACATAGGAGGTATAGTTAGTAAGTTTTCAGATGGCACCACAATTGGAGGGGTATTGGACAGTGAAAAAGGTTACCTCAGAGTACAATGGGATTTTGATCAGGTGGGTCAGTGGGCTGAGGAGTGGCAGATGGAGTTTAATTTAGAGAAATTTGAGGAGCTGCATTTTGGGGACAAAAATCCCAGCAGGACTTATGCACTTAATGGTGAGGTCCAAGGGAGTATTGCTGAACAAAGAGACCTTGGGAGTGCAGCCTCATAGTTCCATGAAGGTAGGGTCGCAGGTAAAGAGGATAATGAAGACGGCATTTGGTATACTTTCCTTTATTGTTCAGAGTATTGTATATAGTGGTTGGGAGGTATTGCAGGTGTACAGGGCAATGCTTAGACCACTTTCGGAATATTGCATGGAATTCTGGTCTCCTTCTTATTGGAAGGATGTTGTGAAATTTGAAAGGGTTCAGAACAGATTTACAAGGATGTTGCCAGGGTTGGAGGATTTGAGCTACAGGGAGAGGCTGAATAAGTTGTGACTATTTTCCCTGAAGCGTCAGAGACTGAGGAAAATCATAAGGGGTATGGATGGGAAAAATATACAAGGTCTTTTCCCTGGGGTCGGGAGGTCCAGAATGAGAGGGCATAGGTTTAGGGTGAGAGAGGAAAGTAATAAAAGGAGCCAAAGGGCCAACATTTTCACCCAGTAGGTAGTGCTTTTCTGGAATGGGCTGTCAGAGGAAGAGGTGAAGGCTAGAACAATTACAACATTTAAAAGGCATCTGGATGGGTATATGAATAGGAACGTTTTAGAGGGATGTGGGTCAAAAGCTGGCAAATGGGACTACGTTAGGTTAGGATATCTGGTCAGCATGGGTGAGTTGGACTGAAGGGTCTGTTTCCATGCTGTACACTTCTATGACTCTATGACTATGTTGACTGTAGCAGAACTTACATGATACAATGGGCACTGGCAATAGTGCTTCTCTCTCTGATGAGGTCCATGCTCATTTTAAACAGAATGTCAGTGAAATGATGTCATCTGCCCTGACAGCTTCTAGTGCACCTGTGCCAAATAGTCACTGCCGCAGACATCAGATTGAACTTCTTGAGAGTGAACCCACATAAAGTGATTGGCCTGGATGGAGTCCCCAGCCATGCACTCAGATCTTGCACAGACCAGTTGGCGGAAACATTTGCAGACATCTTTAGCCTCTCCTTGCTATGATGTGAGGTTTCCACCTGCTTCAAGGAGATCGCCATCATTCTGGGGCAAAAGCAAAATCAAGTAGTATGCTTCAATGACTGCCACCCAATTTCTCTGACATCCATTATTCTTTTTTCTTTAACAGGATGGGTGTGTCGCTGGCTAGGTAGCATTTATTACCCATCCCTAATTGCCCAGAGGGCAGTTGAGAGTCAACCACTTCGTTGTGCGTCTGAAGTCTCATATAGGCCAGACCAGGTAAGAACGGCAGACTTCCTTCCCTAAAGGACATTCGTGAACTAGATGGATTTTTCTGACAATTGGCAATGGGTTTATGGTAGTCATTAGAAAATGAAGAAATTACAGTATGAAATGCTTTGAGAAATTAATAATAGCACATGCCATCTTCAGCTTCCCTGATTGCTTTGATCCACTACAATTGTCCTACTGTCACAACAGGTCCTTGGAAGATGCCATGTCCCTGGCCCTACAATCATCCTTGGAACATCTGGATTACAAGGACATCTGCATCAGACGCCTATCTATTGACTTTAGCTCCACCTTCAAAACCATAATTCCAGCCAAACTCATTTCCAAATTCCAAGATCTAGCACTCTGCTCTGTCTTCTGCATCTGGATACTTCGTTTCCTGACTTATAAACTGCATTCAAAAAGGAGAAGCAAAAACACCTCCTCATTGATAATCCTCAACACTGGTGGCCCACAAAGCTATGTAATCAGCCTCTTACTTTACACTTTATGCACTCATGACTGTGTGACCAGACTCAACTCCAACTCCATTTACAAGTTTGCTGATGACATCACTCTAGTGGTTTGGATCTTAAACAATGATGAGACTGAATACAGGAAAGAGGTAGAGAGTCTACTGGCATGGTGTAAGACAACAATCTCTCCCTCAATTCCAGCAAAATGAAGGACATATCCCTGTCCATATCTATAGTGCTGAGGCGACCATGGCTGAGAGCTTCAAGTTCCGAGGAGTACATATCACCAACAATCGGTCTTGGTCCATCCACATCAACATATTGTCAAGAAAGCACTAATGTCTGTACTTCCTCCAAAGTCTAGGAATTTCAACATGTCCACAATTCTAATTTTTATTGTTGCACCTATTCGGGCGCACAACAGCTTGGTATAGCAGCTGCTCCTCCCAAGACCACAAGAAATTACAGAAAGTTATGAACACAGCCCAGTCCTTCACAAAAAACTAACTTTCCTTCCATTGACTCAGTCTAAACTTCCTATTGCCTTGTGAAAGCAGCCAAGATAATAAGATACTTCCCACCCTGATTATACTGTCTTCTGTCAGGCAGAAGATACAAAAGTTTAAAAACAGGTACCAACAAATTCAAAAACAGCTTCTTCCCTGCTGTCATCAGACTTTTGGATGGACCTCTCACACATTAAAGCTGACCTTACTCTGCACCTTCTCTGCGATTGTTTTCTGTTCTATTACCCTAATATATTTTTGTAAGTTATTATTTGACTGGATAGCATACAAACAATACTTGTCACTGTATCTTATGACAATAATAAATCAAATCAAATCAATCGTTGGGGGGGGCACTTAAAATTTGCTTATTGCTTCTGTCTCCCATTGATCTATTCATAGCATTGTCTCAGCATTTTAAATTCACCCCCTCTAAAAGCCAAAGATCTCAAAATATTCCTCCCTCTACCCCTATGAACCACTACCAGATACAGAGTCCACATTCTAGCAAAGGCTGCTTTCTCAGTTCTGACAAGAGCAGCAGAATAATAGGAAAACAACACCTACAATTTCTCCCTCGAAGACACAGACCATCCTGTCTTGCAACTGTATTACAGTTCTTTCAATGTTACTTAGTCAAAATCCTGGAGCCCACTGCCCAGGATCACTGTTTGTGTGATGACTGAAGTGATTGAAGCAAGTGTCACACCACCGCCTTTTCCACGAGAATGAGGGATAGACAACACATGATAGTGATGCCCATTTGCTGTGAACAGAGCAAATAAGTCCCAGTGCAGTCCTCATACTCAAAAATCAATGCTTCCAGACTACAGTTTGACATGACATCCTTGTTCTGAGAAACCTTACTTTTCTAGAAACAACATAGACATGGGAGATTGCAGTTAAATAATTGATGCCATTGCTTAGTAGCAAACATGTACAGCATTACACGTTATGTAGTTATATGTGGGTTTTGAGTTTTAATATTTCATAATGAAGTGCTTGCTTAGTTCATGTAATTAATGCCATCCCAACTCTGGGAGATCACAATTTTAATCATCAGTCGAGTGGACAAGAAGGAGATTGATCTTTGCATAATGGGCAATCAAGGGTTAACATTAAAGTGGATGTGCCACTTTCTGAATCTGCTGCTCAAGCACTTGTCACCATTTTTACAATAATGCATTATGTGGCATTTGTGTGGCTAATCTTGCAAAGAGGTTGGATAATTCCTTATAATATTTAACTCAATTTCTGCAAGAGCAGATGGGAGGTAGATTGAAATTTAACAGTGGAATCTGTGTTTTCCAGGGATTTTGCAAAACAAGGCATCTAAAGTGTGTCAGAAGCATACAGCGACAACAGACCATTGCTTTTTACATTGCGGCTTGTGGGCCAGGATAAGAAACAACTATCTGTTCCCTACACATTCTGACATTTCCTTACCATTGTAATTTAGAACCCCTGCCTAGCCACTGTCAATTGAGAAATCCATCCTAACCAACAAAAGTGAAGGCTCCATGCAAAAAATCAGATATCACTGAGGGAAATAGGAATAAAGTTTCTGAAAATCCACCAAGAGTAATAAGACAAGGCAAGGGAGAAACAAAAGCTGGTTCCCAGTTCTCAAAAATGGGCATTACTGCCGATGTGATAGGCTCGATGAGGCACAGTTACAAGTTACATTAGATGGGCAAGAAAAACAATCTATACCAGAGGTTAAGTATTGCACAAATCTCACAAATAATTTCAAATCAAAAAGAATAAACTTAGAGAAAGTTGGGGTAGGAGTGAGGCAGAAGAAGAAAATTAAAAGAAACTTAACGTTTTAAAGAACCAGGACATAATAATTAAATTACAATTTATGTGGGAAGATGTTTAAATACTGCAGTCAAATTTGCAAAGAGGAAAGTACATTTTGATTCAGACAATAACAGACAGGGAAAATATCCAATTTGCCTTGGAAAAAGAGGAAGATCCTAAAAAAAAGGGAAGCTTCCATTATAATTATTACAAAGTAGAAAACCCAGAAAACAATACTGAAATGCACTACCTAAGGAAGTGGAGATTAGAATCTCCATTGGAAGAATTTAGTACAATACACAACACAGAAAGATAGACAAAGAAATCACTGCAATGTAGGTGCTGTACAAAGTCCAGCAAATTTTGTAACAACAGAATTTAAAATAGTATTGATTAATGCAAGAATACAAGTTTAACAAACAGTAGATTACAAGCAGCAGTGGAATGCTCCAGATTTAAAATAGCTTTACAGTATTAAGAATGAATAACTACATTAAATTGTATTGGAAGGAAAAATACTATTTTCAATTAGAGTTAAGGTCAGATAGACTAAAAATGATTGAACATCTTGGAGAAGCCAGTTATTAGGATACAGAACTGCTTCAAAACAAAATGCTAAATCTGAGGCTGACCCATCCATGCATGCAGTAGATTAAATAGCAAATTTAAGAATAAAACATCAAAGCTTTCAAGGCACAGACAACTTACAGCTAAGGTAAAAGAATGCTGCACCTGTTAAAATTGTAGTGCAGCTCCAGGAGATGAACACCTATAGGACATAATTTCAGGCAGAAATAAAACTCAAACTGCTTACTAATAACACATATTTAGAAAATATCAGAGCTTTTAGAAAAGATATTGGAAGCATTTCTGGGGGCTATTGATGATACCAATGATTCTGGATTCTCAGAACCTATTTATGACATCCTGGTAGATTTAAGCTTGAAAGTGGAGTGAATTTCACTGTCCTATCAGATCAGATATCATGGCTGAAGAATTAAAAGATACAGCCAACAGAGATGAGATGACATCTCATATAATGAAAATCTGAGTCAAGATTAGAGTGATGCTGGAAAAGCACAGTAGGTCAGGCAGCATCCAAGGAGCAGGAAAATTGATGTTTCGGGCAAAAACCCTTCATAATGAAGAGCTTTTGCCCAAAACATCGATTTTCCTGTTCCTCGGATGCTGCCTGACCTGCTGCGTTTTTCCAGCACCACTCTAATCTTGACTCTGATCTCCACCATCTGCAGTCCTCACTTTTGCTGAAGAATGAAAATCTGTCCAGAACAACTGAATGCTACAAATTACTCTGCTACACAAACAGCTTCAGAGAGATTAAGACACTAACTTAATTCAGAATCAATACCTCACACTTTTGATCCTGCATATATGTCTCAAGCTCAACTTCCCTAAGAGAGCAGAAAGAATCCCATTTGTTCAAAAAGAACATTTGGTCAAGAAACAAATTATCTGATGAACAACTAATAGGAGATTTCATTTGGCTTCCTGGATTTCTGCTGGAAATATACAGAAGAAAGAACATATTGAGGTTAATTACAATGTCATAGCATAAATGTTTCCTATGTGTTGTGAAGATGTGGGTGTACCTTAAAGAGAGTTAAAAGCAGCAGTACTACTAGACAGAGCACCAAGTGTTCTCAATAAGGCAACAATGTAACACTTGGTTGAGCAACTCGATTAGCTCGTTGCCTGGAGACAAAAACAAATTTGAATTTGGCCAAACAGTTTAAATTATACCCTGAAAAATGTCAAATTTCAATCTAGTTAGAATTGAGTATATTGACAATCTTAAAAACCAATGACACAATCCAATACTTTGAGAGGATAAAACTGGGGAAAATTGAACAGTTGAGAGGAGAACTGACAAGCCCAGCATGTAAACAAGCTGTCTGACAAATAGCTCTCTTAAAAAGGTACCTTTTTGGTCAATAACCTGTGATGCAGAAATTCCGAAGGAAAAGAGAAGAAGATACAGGAAGATTTGATTAGAAGAACAAAAGCTGAAAAAGTGTGGTTTTGTAAATCTTAATTGGGAGTTTTATCAGACTAGTACTTTGAAAGGAAAGGTGCAAGATAGGTTAGAGGAAAAAATAGTAAATAGTTGTTAGTTAATTATTTTCTGTTATACTTTAAGAAATAAAGTTGTTAATTTTTACTTGAAATAGTTCTTGGCCACTCGAATTTTTACAGATTACTGCATGTATTAAATCCTTTCTGTGTTGCTGGTTTTAAATTAAGCAGGAGGGTTTACCCTGTGTCTTAACATATGGGTGTGAAGAAACAGTGACCAACAAACCAATATAGACTCAACCAAATTCAACAAGAGCTAAAGATCTTTTGGCCAAGTCTGTGCTATTATTCATATATCAAATGTGTTGAAGAATGCTCAGATCAAGAGACCAGTGAACTGGTCAAGATCATACAATATGAAAAGCCAAAATCATATCAGTCATAGAGTCATAGAGATATACAGCATGGAAACAGACCCTTCGGTCCAACCCGTCCATGCCGACCAGATATCCCAACCCAACCTAATCCCACCTGCCAGCACCTGGCCTATATCCCTCCAAACGCTTCCTATTCATATACTCATTCAAATTTCTTTTAAATGTGGCAATTGTACCAGCCTCCACCACTTCCTCTGGCAGCTCATTCCATATACGTACCACCCTCTATGTGAAAAAGTTGCCCCTTAGGTCTCTTTCATATGTTTCCCCTCTCACCCTAAACCTATGTCCTCTAGTTCTGGACTCCCCAACCCCAAGGAAAAGACTTTGTCTATTTATCCTATCCATGCCCTTCATGATTTTGTAAACTTCTATAAGGTCACCCCTCAACTTCCGACGGTCCAGGGAAAACAGCTCCAGCCTGTTCATCCTCTTCCTTTAGCTCAAATCCTCCAACCCTGGCAACATCCTTGTAAATCTTTTCTGAGCCCTCTCAAGTTTCACAACATCTTTCCAATAGGAAGGAGACCAGAATTGCATACAATATTCCAACAATGGCCGAACCAATGTCCTGTACAGCTGCAACATGACCTCCCAACTCCTGTACTCAATTCTCTGACCAATAAAAGAAAGCATACCAAATACCTTCTTCACTATCCTATGTAACCTTCTTCACTGTCCACTACACCTCCAATTTTGGTGTCATCTGCAAACTTACTAACTGTACCTCTTATGCTCGCATCTGAATCATTTATGTCTTGAACGTAATGTAGAACAGAAGACTGGCAATTTGAGCTTTCCTTTGGGAAATTGCATTGAAAATAATAAGCCAAGGAAACTTAGCGCTTAACAGGTCTTTTACCAGAGCTCAGTATGGTGACCAGTGAGCTTAAAAGAGATTGAACATCTCATGCCACATTGTGAAAACTGTGATTATATAGGATTGTCAGAATTGGAAACATTCTTTCCATCATTGCAGTCAGAGGAAAAGATTTAAAAAACTTGGCAAAACATGCAAGAAGAAACCAATGCTGAGAACAAGGGTGAAAAGCACAACTTGTGTGAGCTCATATGCTTCTTTCACTGATTATGTTCAGTTAGCAAAACAATCAGTAAATTAATTAATGCAGGAGAGCAGTCAATGTCAATGAGAAAACTAATGCTGAGTGAGCATCAATCATTCAATAGCTTGACTGAGAGTGTGGAAAAGTCGACTTCACCAATCAAACAAACACAGAAAATAACAGCAGAGAACAGACTTTCACAAGTTCAGAATCAAGGTCAATACTTCTCAATAAAATACCTACTATCCATTGATGTTTAAACACAGTATATTCTGAAAAATTGTCAAAGATCCAAACTGCCTACATTTTTGAAGTGGAGGTGCCAATGTTGGACTCGAGTGGACAAAGTCAAAAAATGACACAACACTGTATTATCATCCAATGGGTTGATTTGAAACTGTAAGCTTTCAGAGCCCCCTCTCCTTTCTCAGTCACTGCCTGAAGAAGGAGTGGGGTGCTATGAAAGCATACAGTTTGAAATAAACTTGCTGGACTATAAATCTAGTGTCATGTGATTTTTGACTTCACATTTTTGAAGTCAGACACTTGGAGAGACTTGGGGGTAGTTGTAAATGTAGCAGTAGTTATAATCATGAATGTATAATGGATAACCTTACAAAAAAGAGGCTTGGGTTGAGGGGAGATGTTGTATAAGATAATGATTGTGAAGGTATGAAAGTTCATGTTCCATTAAGCTCCACCCAATCTGTTTGTGCCAGACTCTTGAGGAAGTTGAGATCTCTGTGTGTTCCTGAGAGGAGCAAATGTGATCTGCGTTGCTGACAAGAATATGAAGTAATTATGTGTGGCATGATAATGTAAACTGCACCTATGGCTATCATGCAATAAACCAGCTCATTGTGTAAGACAAGTAACTCCTCTGTACAGAATCACCAGTGGCCTATGCTCTACTATTAATTAAACAGGCCTTTGACACAGCAGAGTAAAACAAGGGTTGTTGGCAGTAAACTACCAACTTCACTACCAGAATGCAACAAAGTCCTGTGTTGTTCCATCCATTCAAGAAAATAATGACAAAGGCAATCTCTCTGAGTAACGAATCTTCACATGAATTATACTTAGATAATGAGTATCACTATTTTTACTATCCTAGAATGCTTGTGGATTCCTCCCTGGACTCAACTACCATACGCAGAAGGGATAACCAGCATAATATATAACCATGAGCCATGACAAGAGGTGATTAATTGTTTCATGATGAGAAGATGGCAGCTCACCAGATATTCAACAATGCCACAAAAGGTTAAGCAATTAACACAATATATCAGGAAATCAATTTATGTTTGCAAAATAAAGAGTATTTTCAAAGGAGTTTGAATAAGTCCTGTTAATTGCTCATAACACCTATGATAACTTCTTTAGGTGGAGCAGAATTAACAGAATAAACAGCAGGCTGAATGCAAGCTCCTATCTACTCCACTGTCCCCACTGTCTAAACTTAATTTGGGTCAGTTTGCAAGTTGTATCTGGTCTTGTGAGCCAGTGTTAGAGCTAGCACTTAAAATACATGCTAGCATTTGATCAATTTACCTATGAAAGACTCCAATTTTCCCTGGAATATTCATTGATCAGGGCAAGCAATTTGAGAAAAGTCAGTACTGTAAGTACTAACATGGATCTATTCCTCTGAATAAAGGCCTGTTCTCTTTTGTGCTTGGTGTTTCTTTTGATCTGCAGGAAGAGGGAGTTGAGATTATTGTGTCAGCAAGAGTATGATGATGGTCTAGAGTGAGGCTTAGGTAGTGAAGCCAATGGTGTGGGGAAAGCAAGTCTGCACTGAGGAGAAAGGAACTGTCAACAAAGAAGAGAAAGGACTATGAAAGAGTAAGATATTGGAAAGATCAGTGAAAGGGCAACAAAATGTTGGGTGAGTTGAAAGGCTGCAAAGATTGGAATGAGGGTCTGAAAGTGGGGTCGAGTGGTTTCAGTTAGAGAGGATGTTGCAAAGGTCAGAGAGAAGTTTTGAACTTTTGAACAAAAAATACTCAGCTAAATGTGAACCAGAAAAACTTAAATTCAATGAGGTAAGGAAACCTTTTGCAAATGAATACGAAATCTTGACATTAGCTGCAGAAGCCCAGGAACCACTTCAAGATGAAAACTGTAGTGGTTATTACTGTAATTCACATTATCAATTGGAAAAGTTAATGCTGAACAGGTTATTATATAAACATTCATATCATAATCCAAGAAGGAGGATGGGAAAAAAATTGTATCTGTAAGAACTGTTTCTTTTTTGAGGAATGTTAGGTATTGGAGGTGACTTCCTCGAATTCCAGGAGCAGTAATTACTGTTCCATAAGCTGTTGCATTGTTTTGGAACTTTGGCTTAAAAAATAGGTCAAAACAATGCACTTTGAAAAGAAGAAGAGACAAAGGCAGGGTCAGTGAGAGAAAGAGGGAAAAATAAACTACACTGTTGTCTGACACACCAGTGAATTTACAGAGCTACTGCCTTTGCTGTTTGACTTCAACCATTTCTGCATCCATGAAAAATTAACAAACAGTGAAATTCATAGCTGACCTTGGAGGAAAATATGTGGGAGAGCTCGCAGGAGCAGATAAGTGCATGGGTTTTAAGTATAACCTTGCTGTTGTTTTTTTATTAGTGAGTAGAGTAGATTCTTTTTGGTTACATGTTTCATTGAGATCTGTCTCTTAATTAAAATTCAAAAATATAAAATATAGGTAGTAAGTCAGCCTGGTATATTGATTTTAGGGCAGTATGACTGATCTATTTTCTGTGGATTGTTAAGTTGCAAAGATGGCCTTTAGTAGAGTGATGTGCTCTTCCTGTCGGGTGTGGGAGATTTGGGAGAATTGCCATGTTACTGATGATTATTGTGCAGTAAGCGTGTTTGGTTGTGAATCTATCAGATCGCATGAATCGGTTGGAGTGGTAGTCAGAGGCAATGAGGAATTTAGAGGGGTTGGGGGTGTGATGGATGGCAGTTTTAGAAAGGGCAAGAAGCCACAGATACAGTCAGGTAGATGGGTTACTGGCAGGAAAGGTAGGAGAGGGAGGCAGGTCTCCTGTGGCTAATCCCATCTCAAACAAGCATGCTGTTTTGGAAAATGTGTGGGATGATGGAGTATCAGGGGAATGTAGCATGAACAGTCAAGTTTCTGTACCAAGACTGGCTGTAAAGCAATGAGAGGTACGTCAGTTTCAAAGAAATCAATTGTGATAGGGACTTCCTCGTCAGAGGTACAGACAGATGTTTCTGCGGCTGACAGTGAGAAATCAGAATGGTGTGTTGCCTCCTTGATGCAAGATCAAGGACAGAATCGTAGAATCCCTACAGTGTGGAAACAGGCCCTTTGGCCCAACAAATCCACACCGACCCTCTGAAGACGATCCTACTCAGATCCGTTCCCCCTAACTTATATTTACTCCTGACTAATGCACCTAACTTACACATCCCTAAACACTGCGGGCAATTTAGCATGGCCAATTCACCTAAGCTGCCCATCTGGATTGTGGGAGGAATCCAGAGCACCTGAAGGAAACCCACGCAGATAGAGGGAAAATGTGCAAACTCCACACAAACAATTCCTGAGGCTGGAATCGAACCCGGGTCCCTGGTGCTGTGAGGCAGCATTACTAACCACTAAGCCACCATGCGGACCCCTTATCTCAGAGGTATTGTACAATATTCTCAAAGGGGAGTGGGACCAGCAGTATGTCATTGTTCACACTGGAAGGAAAATGGATGAGATTCTGAAGGGAAAATATAGGAAGTTTAAATAGGAATTTAAAAAGGAGGTCCTCGAGGGGAGTAATATCTGGTTTATTCCTGGTGCTATGAGTTAATGAGGGTAGGAACAGGAGGATAGAGTAGAAGAATTAGTGGTTGAGGAGCTGGTGCAGGGGAAAAGGGTTCACATTTTTGGATCATTGGAATTTCTTCTAGGGTAGGGGTAAACATTATATGAAGAACGGATTGCACCTGAATTGGAAGGGGACTAATACACTGGCAGGGAGATATGCGAGAGGTGCTTGGGCATATCAAGTTAGGACTTATATACTTAATGGTAAGGGCCTAGGGAGTGTTGCTGTACAAAGAGACCTTGGAGTGCAAGTTCACAGTTCCTCGAAAGTAGAGTCTCAGGTAGGATAGTGAAGAAGGTCTTTAGTATGTTTTCCTTTATTGGTCAGTGCATTGAGTATAGGAGTTGGGATGTCATGTTATGGCTGTATAGCATATTGGTTATGCCACTTCTGGAATATTGTGTGCAATTCTGGTCTTTCTGCTATAGTCAGAATGTTGTAAAACTTGAAAGGGTTCAGAAAAGATTTACAAGGATGTTGCCAGGGTTGGAGGGTTTGAGATATAGGGAGAGGCTGAATAGGCTAGGGCTGTTTTCCCTGGAGCGTCGGAGACTGAGGGGTGACCTTCTAGAGGTTTATAAAATCATGAGGGGCATGGATAGGGTAATCAGACAAGGTCTTTGCCCTGTGTTGGAGGAGTCCAGAACTAGAGAGCGTAGGTTTAGGGTGAGAGGGGAAAAATTTAAAAGGGAACTAAGAGGTAACTTTTTCATGCAAAGGGCGGTGCATGTATGGAATGAGCTGCCAGAGGAAGTGGTGGAGATTAGTACAATTGTAACACTTAAGAAGTATCTGGATGGGTACATGAATAAGAAAGGTGTACAGGGACATGGACCAACTGCTGGCAAATTGGACTGGATTAATTTAGGATCTATGTTTGGCATGGACTAGTTTGAATGAACGGTCTGTTGCCATGCTGTACATCTTTATGATTCTATGAATCTATTTCTGTGTTATCACAGATCAAACCATCTTAAACATTATGATATACTTGAGGTGCAGTGACAATGTTAAAGGTAAAGCTGGAACCATTTAGCTGTAACATCACTTCTCTGCAGAAAGCATCTTGAGAGTGTTGATTTTTTTTGCCGATGGAAATGTGTACCAGTAACATTATTTGTAATGACATATTTGTTGTTAACTTATGCCACTTACCTTTAAATACTGTGATGCCTGGAAAATTAATGCATTTTTGTTGAGTTGCATCTTTATGTTTAGTGAAGCAATCATGATTGCTGAGGATATTGATTAATTCTTCTAATTCTGTTGCAGTATGAATTCAAAATTCTCCATACGTCATCACAAATACAGAAGATATTGTTACTAAGTAATTGCATCATCTAATAAAGGAGTTATTGAGAATGAAAATGGAGCTCCTGAAAACCAAAAAAGAGGCGCCAAATATCAAATTCTGGCTGAAAAGAAAACCTCAAGAGAAGCCCTTGAAAAAGCACATTTCAAACTTTGGTTGGAGCCCTCACTTGGTGTATTTCAATAAGACCCAGATGATGTTGCATTGTTCTCTTTCCCTTCTCTTCTAAAAACTAACTGCTACATCATATGTATTTCATACCTGTTATCAGCATTTCTGAAACTTCTATCTTTACCTATCCTCTCATTTATTCATTCTTATATTTGCACTAATACTTTCCCTCCCAAACTTTTATTCAAATTGATATTTTCCTATTTTTTCATTATATAACTTAAAAAAGAATATTCCAACCTTTTCCATTACTAAAGAAAGTTTGTCTCACCCTAAAACATGAATACTACTTTTCTCCTCAGATGCCTGCTGTATATTTCTAGCATTTTCCTTTGAAATAAATTCTGGATTTATAGCATCATTTTTTTTCTTTTGAATACCTTCTTGCTTTTTTCTTAAGTATGGGTGAACATATTTCAATTTTATTCACTTCTCTCTTACAATTTCTGTTCACTTAATTTTGCATTTTTTCACTCTTTTGTTAATTGTATTAATTTAATGATATTCAGGGTAAAAATATAAAGTTAACCCCGGACTTTATCAATTTGGAATAACTTGAGTAATAAAGCTACTGCAGGTTGCTGTTCTATTAAATTATATGTAATACAATTCTAATGACAAAGCCTTCAATGCAGATAATCACAATAATCCTGCATGGGAGATTAGCATTCTATTGGATGTTATCATTTTACCTTTAAGGTATAATATAGTTTCTGAAGCTTAAATTTTATTATCCTGAATGTGAAAGAAGGTTTGCTACAAATTCATCAGCATCTCTATGATATGTCAAAAACTCAGGTACCAGTGAGTATCCACATTTCCTCAGTTCCAAAGCTCCATGACATAAATTTACAAATACATTAGTGCAATTTTTGTATGTTGTTTATGATTAGATTTTTTTTAACTGGAGAGTGCTACCTGAGTAGAATTTATGCAAGATTTCCACTTAATAATAGTGGAGATTTGCTGACACATTAAATTGCCACAGGTACGGTCTTAAAATTATTTTAGAAGCATATTTAGCACCAAATTCTTTACTAGCAAAAGTGAAGGATCAAATTGATATGGTTCAAAATCATTAAGTAATGAAAATTTAAATAATAAACTTGCTTTTAATAGTGTCTTGAACTATTTCAGCATAGTTGGAGAATATTCGAATAGTGTCTTAAATTTCAAACGAAGTTAGTTTAGGTTTTTATTCTGCTTGGTAGATCATTTCTTAACTTACCCAGAGCTACTCATGAAGGAAGATTGTGAGAGGTTAAATCCAGTCGTGGTATCCCCCCAGAAAGAACAGGTACCAGAGCATTTTGCTGGAACACAGAAGAGTATACCCCTCAGTGGGCTGTTGCGCTTTTGGAAAGTGGTAGTGGGTAGATGGAGTTTTCCACAGCGTCATAGGTTCCTCAGACCCTTCGCAAGTGCCCATGCCAGGAGCATACCAAATAGCCAGTGGATCCTGCTCTGCCATTCAATAGGATTGCAACTGTTCTCTGCTCCAACCCCACTACCTCACCAATTTCCAGATCCCTTGACACCCCATGAGACGAAAAGAAAATCTTCAGAGACCTGAATGGTGAGATGGTGGGTGGCATAGTGGCACAGTGGTTAGCACTGCTGCCTCACAGCTCCAGAGACCCGGGTTCAATTCCTGTCTCAGGCGACTCTCTGTGTGGAGTTTGCACATTCTCTCCATGTCTGCATGGGTTTCCTCTGGGTGCTCCGGTTTCCTCCCACAATCCAAAAATGAATTGGCCATACTAAATTGCCCATAGTGTTTGGTGAAGGGTAAATGTAGTGGAATGGGTCTGGGTGGGTTGCTCTTCGGCGGGTCGGTGTGTACTTGTTGGGCTGAAAGGCCTGTAATCTAATCAAAGCTCATTTAGGAGCACCTCAGGTGATTGTGCAAAATGGTTCCATTCACATATTCCAGTCTCGATGGAGGCATGGGTTCAAGTCCCACTGCTGCCAGCTTTGATCTGAGATTTTCTTTGACACACTGCTTTATCTTATTTGGGTCAGAAATCTCTCTTTCATTTCTAGTTAAAAGCTACCCTTCCATGTAAGCGGTTGGAAACACCATCAGAATGTGAAAATCCCTGGAGCCTGACTCTCCTTCAGTTCTCTTTTCGTTCATGATTAAGAAAGAAGGTGTTACACCATAACTGCATATGCCTTGCTTTCGCCAACTCCCGATTTAGATTTCTGTGTTCCTCCATGCTCTTGAATATTGCAAATTTCCTCGGAAAAGCCAGGATAAAATGAGGGTGTGTTTGATTCAGCCAGTAACTGGGCGGGCACTTGCTCCAGCAAGGTGGGGATCATAGTCAGCATGATTCTAACCAACACAGGAGTAACCCCAATGAATTTCTAACCCATCACCTTAGCCACTTTGCCATGACTACATCTTGTGATTGGTCTTCTGCATTACATTGGATGTCGTTGATGAATATTCCTGTTGTGAGGGCGCAGATGAAAATTCAAGCAATTCCGAGACTGGTGGGTGATGGAGGAGGCCTCTGGCAGTGGCGGCAGCCAGGACAAGCAGGAACAGCTCCACGCCAGACTGGGGTCTCCTAGTGAATGAGGAGCAGGCTCCGGCTGACTCCCCTGGCCCAGACTCACAGGGGTAGCTAAGGCTGTGGGCCCACAGTTAGGCTCAGGTATCTGAAGGAGCAGAAGCATTGTCAAAAGGGATGGTAGGTCACCCTAATGACCCCAATGACCAGTGGCAGTGTCTGGACGAATGTCACTTGGGGAATAGAAGGTACAGAACCAACGCATCTCCAGGTGTATGGCTACAGATTGGACACAGCTGTCACAATGGCCTGGGAGCTCATTTCAAAGAGTCTGACCAATGTCTAGCAGCATTTCGAGGAGGGACAAGAAGAAGAGAGAAAGATGAACTGTATTGCAATAACCTCTTGCTTAATACTCAGTGTTTCAAGATGGCGCCAGAACATGGCTACACTTTTTATACAACCTGCGAGAAAATACTCTTCACTGAATTTTTTATATACATGTGACAATAAACATAAATCAAAATTCACTGGCACCTCCTTTGGGATTTTTCAAAGAAAGTGGTGGTACCTGCTGAAAATATTCCCTTCTATTTCAAATTAAATATCAACACATGCAGCCACTATTTTACATGATAGAAACCTTCCTAATGTTTAGCATCAGAAAAACCATCACAGTCCCTGATTTCTGATGAGGCGGTGGTTTAAAGTACAAGGTTGAAAAGATTAAATCTGAAGAAACCATGAAGTAAATTCTGCAGAGATCTCATTTTACCTAACCTGAGGTTTACCAGGATGCCAAGACTGTGGGCAACCTGTCACAAAGATCACATTTAGTCTGACTCCAAGCTCAGGGCACAGTTTGACAGAGCTAGGAAGGGGCACAGATCTGAGAAGATTACCACCACAGTATGGATCAGAATATCCAGGCATGGCCACCGATACCCAATTATGTTGATTCGGTGGGCTTTTTAATGGAAAAGACATTGCAGATTTTCTCTCTCTCTCTCTCTCTCTCTCTCTCTCTCTCCCCCCCTCTCTTTCTCCAGGTCTCTAGTCAGCTGACTTGATCCTAAACCCTCAATACAATTCTGGCCAGTAAACAGCAATAATAACTTTGCACTAATAAAGCTTTTTAAAATGGCTTAGTGAATGATATTCCACAAATCCACATGATTTATGTTGACTGAATAAGATTGCATGCACGTGATTGTTAATTTTGTAATATTTTTCCGATTGTTTTATGATTTTTGTTCTGCAAACCAGTCCAAACCAACCATAATTATGTCAGATACTCTAGTTCACTACATTGGATAGTGACATTAGTGGGGTGGGGGTTGGAGTGTTTCAGGAGGTTCACTTCTTTGAGGCTGTTTCACTTTCTTGAATAATTTGTGTCCTTGGGTATGAATTTTGAACTTTAGTTCTTTTGTTTGCAACGCCTCTTATCAACAAATGCAGCAGCTAATTATTGTAATTTTTCTAATGACTATCTAGATAATAGGCAATTCTCTCATTATTTTCTAAATCTGTCAGTGGCAAAGAGTACACTTCGCATGGGTCTAAGTATTTACATAGGCATTTAAATCAAACAATATAGACTCTGATTCTCTTGTTATTGCTGGCTGACAGTAAAGCTGAAGTTCACAGTGGGGCTCCAAGAAACAGATTTAACACTGTCTGGCCACTGACATGCCATGTGTTCAAAGATCTGAAAGGTCACAAATATCACAAGAGAAGGAAGGTATTTCTGTTACCCCACTACAACACAAGGCATTGAGCTTTCATGTGTATAATCGGCATTATGGTCTGCCAGTTGTGTCCCTTCTCTTAGCACAATGACTCGTCATGTTTTTGTCTCAAGTACAGCCGTCCAGCTGGATATACTTAAAACAATTGCTTTATTTAGCTGAACAGGTGGCTTGATCAAGATCAGTCCAATGTTGCCAGTTTGACATGAGCTGGGCAGACTGTCACAGTCAGAAATGAGGCATTTTCTGAGAATACTGAACATCACAGAACAAAATGTCAATGTTGATAGAAACATAGAACGTCAGGGCAGGACTAGACCATTCAGCCGTTCGAGCCTGTTTCACCAATTTAGTTCCATGTTCCCAATTTGCCCCAGACTCTTTGATCCCTAAAGACCTAACTATCTAACTCATTTTGAAAACATTCAATGTTTTGATCTCAAACCCCTTCTGTTGCAGAGAATTCCACACATTCACCACTTTCTGCATGAAGAAGTTTCTAAAACTGTGGCTGCCAGTTCTAGTCATTGGGACTATTTTTCCTACCTTTCTCCTTTCTAATCTAGTTAGAATTTTAATAGTTTTCAATAAGATATATTGGAATATTGGAATATACTTTGAATATTGTATTCAGTTCTGGTTGCCTAATTATAGGAAGGATGTGGAAGCTTTAGAGAGGGTGAAGAGGAGATTTACCAGGATGCTACTTGGACTGGAGGGCATGACTTATGAAGAAAGGTTGAAGGAGCTAGGGCTTTTCTCATTGGAGCAAAGAAGGAAGGTTGTAACTTGTTAGAGGAGTACAAAAATTGATGAGAGCCATAGATAGAGTGGATAGCCAGAGACTTTTTCCCAAGGTGTAATTGGCTATCATGAGAGGACATATTTTTAAGGTGATTGGAGGAAGGATTAGAAGAGATGTCAGAGGTGGGTGAGTGGATTGCACTGCCAGCAGTGGTAGTAGAGTTAGCTATGTTAGGGACATTTAAGCAACTTTTGGGTAAGCACATTGTTGATAGTAAAATAAAATGATACTAAAATTGTTGATAGGTTAGTTTGATCTTAGAGTAGGATTACAGGTCAACACAACATCAAGGGCCAAAAGGCCTGTACTGTGAAGTACTATTCCATGTTCTATGTTCTGTGTAAGATGCCCCTCATTCTTCACAACAGTGAATGTGATCCTAAATGATCCAGTCTGTCTTCATACACCAGTCCTGCTATCTCTGGAGTCAATCTTATCTCACACATATCACAAACTGGGTTACAAAAGTTTGTTCCAATCCATAGTTTTTTTGCTTTGGCATTTTCAAGTCCAACATTAATAATTATGTTTCCTTCATGGGTAGGAGCAAAATGAAATATTTTACTAAAAAGCCAGGCAAATTATGTTTTATCTGAAGTTTTCTGCGCAAAACTGATTGCAGTACCTTCCTACCCAGAGTGATAGAAGAACATTCTGCTCTTTCTATTTCTAATCTGGTTTTGCAAGTAGGAGCAAAAAAAGAGTAAAGGATAAGAAAACAACAAAAGGGATAAAATGCAAATGGTAATAATCTGAAATAGGAATTAAGTATTCCCATAAATCAGGAATATATATAATAGGTTCGTCAAGAACTCTTTTTTAAAAAAGACAGCCAAACATTTTCGTATGGACTGTTTCATTCGAATTTTTTAAAAAACTGATAGATTTAAAAAAATTATAATGGAGCTGAGAAAAACAGAAGACGAAAAAAGAAAGACAGTTAATAAGTTAAATATGGAGTTCATTAAAAATTAGCAATCTGTTAATATAAAAGATCATCATAATCATAACAAATTTCTCAACTGGTTGGGCAGTTAAAATAAATCATTTAGTGGAGGTGAGCATTGCTAACTAGTCCAACATTTACTGCCCTGGTTAAATGTGCTGATGAGTTGCCTTCTGGAAATGTTGCAATAATTGAGTTGCGGGAACACTTACTGCACTATTAGGAAGAGAACTCCAGAATTTTGACCCAGCAACACTGAAGGAACAGTGATATATTTCCAGGTCAAGATAGTATGTAATGGTAGTGTTCCCATCCATCAGCCCTTCTGTCCCTCAAAATGATAGTGTTTGTGGGTTTCGAAGGTGCTGTCAAAAGATTCTTGGTGAGATAATGCAGTGCCTCTTGTCAATGGTACACAATGCTCCTACTGTTCATTGGTCATGGAGCGAATAAAGATTGAAGGTAGTGATGCTGTGCTGATCAAATAGATTGCTTCATTCTGGATTTAGTTCCTTGTTGGTACGGCTTCATTGATTTTTGAGAATGATTTCTGCATGATAGTGGCAAGATAGTGGCAAGAAAGCACTTGGGCCTTTGAGTTGTTCAAATTTTGCTCCCTCTGTTTAGGAAAGCCTTTGGCTTTGAAGATTGTTTGTTTCCATGGGTTCTGCAATAACTGTTGAGTTCAAAGTGTGATCTGCAGATTCTTCCACATATGAGCTTGGTGGTGCTTGAAGTATATGTGTGTGCACTCTTAAATACATTGCCTTCACCTCAGCTTGTTCCTGAAAAAATATTTCTTTGTTGGTCAGTCAGAGGGCAAGAACCCCCATCAGTCAACAGACAGGTTTGACCTCTTCAGTGACAATTTGAGGATGACCCTAAAACATTTTCACTGTCATCTTAGTAGTCTCCTCCTATTATTGAGTTCTGATTAGATCTGTTGCAAACCTAGATCTGGGAACTGGTGTCAAGCCATAAGGGTAATGAAATTATGCTGAACATTGATAAATCACAGGTTGGTACAACAACAATCATGTATGTATATATATATATATATATATATATATATATGTATATATATCATACACACATACACACACGCACATAACTCAATCATTTTAATATAAGAACATATTCCAACATACTTCACAGGGCCTAGAACAATCTTGATTACGAGTATGCTTGCCATACTTATTAAGGAGGATGACAGCAAATGTTCAGTCAAAGGAGATAGCTTTTAAGCAGAGTTTGAAGGGAAGTGAGGAAGTGGAGAGGTTTTGCGAGGGACTTGTTGAGCATGGAGCACAGCTAACTAAATTATTTTTAAAATTGATTCCAAGAATGTGGACATCACTTACATAGCTGTGGGTCTGAAGTCATATGTACGCCAGGCCATATAATCACAGCAGTTTCTATATTCTCTTAATTCCAGATTCGTTTTTATGCAGGATACAAACTCAGGACCCCAGAACATTACCTGGATCCCTGAGTTAATAGTCTAGTGGTAATACTACTAAACTATCACCTCCTCATAGCTATCAATGTTTAGTTGTTAGTAGGATTATTGAACCGATTCTTAGAATTGCAGTATAGAGGGCATGTCAAAGCTTAGGAGTGATTGCACAAGAGATTTAATAGAATGATTTGAGGAATGAAGGACAACAGTTTGTGGAGATGCTTTTGTCATGTAGAGATTGTTCTATTTGGAGTGTGGAAAGGGAGATTTCATTGAAGTAATCAAAACTATCAGGGGCTTTGATGGTGTAAATAAGGAGACATTGTTTCTATTGGCAGTAACCAGACCCTATAAATTTATAGTCTTTTTATTTATAAAGAGAAAGAAACAGAGAGATCAGTGCTATTTTTACAGACAATAAATTCTCATGATGGAATGCAGTACCTGAAAGGGTGGGCAGGAACACATTCCATAATAACATGTAAAGGGAATTGGATATGTTATTAAATAAAGACAATGTCATCAGCATTCTTGGAAAAAGACCAAAGGAGCAAAACTATTTAGAGAGACCTTTCATGAACAGGTATATGAATAATGGATAGAATCATCTAATTCCAGAATATGTATTAATTTATGGGGTTTTAAAAGGGTTGTCCAGAATTGCTAGGCATTTGGGAGAAGGAGGAAGAGAAACCTAAGATGTGGCAACAATGTTGAGCCTGATTGAACTTGTTTTCCAATGGTAAATGAATGAACAGAAGTCTATGTTAGAGGGATAATTTCCAATAAATGAAACATTCTCAATATATATTTTTTTCAAGTACTCCAGACATATTCTTCATACTAGGCTGAAAAAGATGGTTGAGAATGTTAACAGTAAGCTTAAATAGACACACATTCAACAGGATGTACCTCCACAGTGCTTCCTGTATGAGGTCATTCATGTTCTTATTGATATGGTTGCAAATACAGAGTATTTTGGCTGTAATCTGCATCCAGTGGCAGTGATGTGTACCATTTATAAGGCTCCTTCAGAGGCTTTTTCTAAATCCATTACCTCTATCATTAGAATGTCAACAAAGCAGATGCAGGAACACCAGCAACTGTAATTTCCCGTCCAAGCTACAAACTATCCTGAAACTATATTGTCATTTCTTCACTGTAGCTGGATCAAAGTCCTAGATCATCGACATAACCACATTGTGGGTTTCCCGATAATGGGCGAGACTGCAGCAATTCAGGAAGGCAGTGTATCCCCATCATTTGAAAGGGTTTTAAGAATAAACAATAAATGTTAGTTTTGTCAAGTATTCACATGTCTTGAAAATGCAGTGCTGTATTACTGCTTGAGGTCAATATGCTAATAAGGACCACGATAGCACTATATGATTTGCAGCCATGAGGAGTGCAAGCATCAGCATGCCTGTCTAAGGATTTTCATGAAAAGTGTTCTGCAACTGCCAGTTATTAGTTAAATGCTAAACGTATTCAGTTCTGTATATTACTATACTGACTATGAGTCATGATTGACTACTTACCAATCCAGTTTGAGAATGTTAATTCTGTGTTAGTGAAAATGACATAAAAATACAACATGATCTGCAATAATTATTCATTTTAAAAGAGCAGTGAAACAAAATTGAAAGCCACATGAGAGAAAAAAACAGGAAAGATTGATGCTGTACAGAAGTTACATTTGTCTTGGAACTTCAAAAAAAACCCACTAAACACAGCCCTGACAGGACTGTGAATCCTTGGTGGGTAAATTGGCTATATCAATGATCTGTGTAGACTTTGAGTTGGTTCCAAATTGTGCTACAGAGGTTGAAATATCATTGGGACATCCTTGGGTGCTATTCCTATGCAATGGAAAATGAATAAGCTTCAGCAGCAGCTGAAAATGACCTGCAGAAAAAGACTAAAAACAAATCTGCTTTGTTCAAGCTCCAAGTAGATCAGGCATATAATTTTCCTGTCATAGATCCTCTGTATATCAGAGATCATCAGAAAATGAATACCAAATTCCATAGAATAAACTTGAAAGTCACAAATTCCCTTTTTGAATTTAGGTATTTCAGAGCTTTTAGGTTCAGCTGCGACAAAACTGAATGAAGAAATGGTGAAAATAAAGATCATCATTGTAAATGAGGTGTTGAAAGAGTCAACACTTCAGACTTGTCTGAAAAGGAACAGAGAAACACTGCTAAGATATGGGAACTGCTGGAGCATCAGCTTTATGTAAAAGTCAGCTTCAGAATTCACCATCGAGAGCTGATGTGCTATCGACAACAGTCACAAAAATCGATAAATCAGTTTGTCAGTCGGTGACAAGGGCAGGGAATGTGATTTTTCAGAGACTGAGCTTTCTGACTGGATAATAGAACTGGTTATAACTTCAATTCCCACGTAAACTTTCCAAAAACAATGTTCCTGGAGAAAAAGAAAGGTAATTATATCAGCACACTGCTGAAAAAGTGACAGAAAATATAAAACCATTGTAGCAAGATAGCAACAATTATAAGCCTAAAGTAATGCTATCAGTATTGGTGCACTAGCCAGGATGCAGAAAACATGCAAACTGTATGGCAAATGCAATCTGTGACACCAATCTTATGGATTAAATTCCTTACAGTTTGAAAACCTTTGCCTCATGGCCATTAGGCTCATGTCTGCAAGAAATCTGGTCCCAAAGATGCAACAAGCACATCCACGTGATTATTTGCAAGATTGACCAGAGTCATGATTCAGGTGGAAGAACCTTCAACCACTAAAGAGAATTCTTTAGGAAAGTTACTTATATGTATGGTGAGTGGATCATTTGAATCACTCAAACAAGCATAGTCATCAAAAACATGTATCCAACCCAAGGACCAACACAGTCCTGGAAAGTGATGTATCTTGGAAAGGACTTGGAGTTGCATCATGCAAGACCTAGCAAAAAGTGCACATCTGTAACAAATTTTGATACCAGCATGGTTCCTTTGGATAAACTGAGCTGATGACCCATTCCAAATAAGAATGCAGTAATTCCACTTGATTTACACATAAACAGAATGCACATTGAGTTGAAAGATGTGTTTTAGACTGATTCTCTGGTCTGCACAAGCTCAGGAAAAAGGAAACAGCTACTGATCCACAACTGAAGGATTGAATCATAGAAGGATATCTTGACTTGATCAAAGATGTGTCAGACATTTGCAGACATTTTTATCCGAACAGAAATGAAGGAATTTTCTCAAGGGGCATGATATTGTGATCAAAGCTCTTCACCAGCATGTACTGTTCAGCTACATCTGGGACAAATGGGCATAAAATGAACAAAATGCCTGATATTGAATATTGTCCACTGGACAAGGATGAACAGTGACGATGAGAAGATAATGTCAATATACAAGGGACACCAAAGTCAGTGACAACAACAATACAATGAATTTTTACACACTCATGAGATTTCCCGTCCTTTGCTTATGAATTGCAACACATTTATTCATGAAAGTGGCAATGATTTTCTTCAGAATGTGAGACTACTTTTCCAACTTTTTAATTGTCAAATGATTAAATAATACTTTAATCACACTCATGTCTGACATACTTGGTGGAATCTTTTCAGCCTCTGAACAACCTTGGTGTTGGGACTGGCATTGTGTTGGGAAATAGGGTGAGATAAGCAGAAATGAGATCCTTGACATTAAGAAGAAAAGGTCACAATCTCCAACCAATTGTTGAACAGCATCTTGCTAGGGAGGGCTGAAAAGACCTATTTTCATCCATTTGAATGTGTCAGCATTTCACCTTTGACTAATCATTGACACAGTGTCCAATTCTCCCAACGGCCAGATAGAAACTACTACGCTACATCAAGAAAGTCGGAGTGTTCAGCTGGTGACTGAAGCTCACTGCCAGACCTTTACTTTAAATGGAAGTCACTAAAATTTCAGGACACCCTCCAATGGCAAGAAATATGTGCATGCCCTGTTCATGGAGATTGGCACTAGTCGTGTACCAGCCTCATTGCACTCTCACAACACTTCTCTGATTTCATTTCAGTCTGGTGGTTAAATGTACCCTGTCTAAACTTGGTCAGTTTGCAGTAATCTTTTTTTTTACTTGGCCACATTACGTGGTGAGATAAACAAAGGAGACAAGAATTGGACAAGGCCAACACAACCTTATTGAACAATTATCAAGGAAAAAGAATATTTATCAGACCTTAATGTTGTACTTTAATTAAACTCGATCAAACTATATCAATCTCTTTAAGGATTCTTCAGTAAACAATCTTAAATCTCTAAGTAAACAATCTCAAATCTACACTGACACACAATTCCAAGGAATCACCGCCCACAGCTTCCTACCAATTTATTTGACTTTTTAGCCTGAAATAACTGGTAATACCTATTCAATGAGGCAGGGATGGGCTGGTTCCTCAGTCTTTAAGGGCTGGGTCATGTTTCAGGATCTGCAGGCTTCGATTTGGACTTCCACTCACACCTAGGGCTCGTTCTGGTCTTCAGTTTGTTTCACTGAAGGGGTCTTCTGGGCCTGGTCAGTCTGATGTTGCTCATCAAGAGAAACAATGAGCTCGAGATTCTGTACAGTTCAGCTGCCCATCAAAGGTGTTCTTTGGAGATGCAGTTGAAGAAGATATAAAAGAAAGGAGAGCTGGGGTTTCAGGTTGCCTCTTTTACCCACCTCTTTACACTCTTTTCAAAGATTCTGTGGCCTGTGTCTAACAATAGCATGGTTTGTTGTCAGGAAGATCCAAAGAGGTGACTACTTGCCATACTTGGAGGTTACAGAACATGATTTTGAACTTTCAACTGTCAATTGAATTGGCCATGCTAAATTGCCCGTAGTGTTAGGTTAAAGGTGTAAATGTAGGGGTATGGGTGGGTTGCGCTTCGGCGGGTCGGTGTGGACTTGTTGGGCCGAAGGGCCTGTTTCCAGAATGTAAGTAATCTAATCTAATCTAATCTAATCTAATCTAATCTAATCTAATCTAATCTAATCTAATCTAATTACTGTCCTTGTCACAATATGCCTTTGGTGTCCTATTAAGTTGGGCTTTAGCAAGTCTGTGTAACACTCATCTTACAAATCAGGTTTACTGGAGGTGTAAACAATGGTTCAAATTTAAAACAATGTGCTGTTGATACCTGACCAGGTAGTTTCAGTCCTGTTTGGTTTTGAAGGGAAGTTGATTGTCTAAGAATCATGTCTAAGCCTTACCTCGTGTGGCCTACATGTGACTCGAGGCCCACAACAATATGCTTGACTCTTAACTGGCCTCCAAACTATTGAGACATGAAATAATTGCTGCCCCAGCTAGTGATGCATGAATTTTGTGTGTTCCAGCTCTACAAAGTGCAGATTGCGGAGTATGACCCGGTTTAAACTTGGCTTTCACATTTTGAATATTTATCACTGCTCATGAAAAAATATCAATATTTCTGTAACAATCCATGAGGTCATTGGTCACCTGACCACAATATAAAGTGTGAAGACAATTGAACATGGAAGAGAATGAAGTAATGGAGAAGGTCCAGAAGAGTAAGATGGGATCTCATTAGAATCTATTAAATTCTAACTGAACTAAAAGGGTAAGCATAAGGAAGATATTTTAATAATCAGGGAATCTACACTTAGGGACCTTATCAAAGAGTGGGCCATTTAAGACAGAGATGAGACGATATGCCTTCACTCAGAAAGTGGTGAGCCTGTAGATTTCTCTGTCACAGAAAGTAGTCCAGACTAAAACATTGAATGTTTTCAAGAAGGAATTAAATGTCATTCATAGAGCTAAAGGAGTCAAAGGGAATGGAGCAAAAGCAGGAACAGGGAACTGAGTTGCATGTTGGACTATGATCATATTGAACAGTGGAGCAGGCTTGAGGGGCTGATTGGTCTATTCCTGAGGGGCTGAGTGGTCTATTACTGCTTGTATTTTCTATGTTTCAAGAGCAGTGGTTTTGATGGTGGAACTGTGCCAATTGCATCTGGCGGATGATGTGGTATACCTAGAGTTCAGAGGGTAGAGTGGCAGATGGTAATGAAGTGATAACATCACTGGAGAAGTAAAACAGAACTCCAGTTATTACTCTTCAGACAAGAGTTTGCAGAGTCCTGATGAGAGGACCCAACCGGAAACATTGAGTCCTCTGCTCCTCTGATGCTTCTTGACCTGCTGTGCTTTTTCCAGCTCCACTCTTTATTGATTCTGAATTTCCAGCATCTGCAGTTCTCACTATCTCCAAGACAAGAGTTTGAATCCTTACATGGCCTATCTTGAAATTTTAATACAATGAAAATAGGGTGGCATGGTGTCTCAGTGCTGCCTCACAGTGCCAGGGTACCGATTCCAGCCTCAAGTGATTGAGTGTATGGAGTTAACACATCCTCCCTATGTCGCCGTGGGTTTCCTCCAAGTGCTTTGGTTTCCTCTCACACTCCAAAGATATGCAGGTTTGGTGGATTGACTTTACTAAACTGCCCATAGTGTCCGTGGATATTAGGTTAGATGGATTAGCCATGGGAAATGCAAGATCACAGGGATAGGATGGGGCGGGGGAGCTGTGTCTGGATGAGATGTTCTTTGGAGGTTCGCTGAGGACTTGATGGGCCAAATGGCCTCTCTCTACTCTATGGGGATTCTATAAAATGTAAACTAAATAGAGACAATGTTTACACTGTTGGTTGATTGTAAAAACTGATCTGGTTCACAAGTGTCCTTTAGGAAAGGAAATCTGCTAGCTTTACCATGTGTGGTCTGCATGTGACTCTAAGCCCACAACAATGCGCTTGACTCTTAACTGACCTTTGGACGATTTGGAACATGAAATAAATGCTGCCTAGCCAGTGATGCACATTTCCCATCTAAAGGATAATTTAAAAAAAAAGACAGTTAAATCAATGTGTCAAGTGGGAATATCAAAGCCAAAAGGGTTGACAGGGAGGGCAATCAAGAAGGTGAAGTGAAAACATTGGAGGTCTGAGACTGAGAGACTGACGATGTGACTTACTGCATGTGGTATGACTGCTGTTTCTTTCCATTGTGATAAAAATAATAGGTATGCAATGGAGATGAAAGTAAATACCACCAGACTGGGTGAGGATGTTCAATTCTGTGAGGAAGGAGGCTCCATTCTCATTTATTGAGGCACTTCAAAGGGCATGAACATTAAACAAACACCTACATCGTACAGATGAAGGACACCAATGATCACAAAATGCTGTATGTGTTCCAGATTCATTAACAGACTGTGTGGAGTACAAATCCTGCCTAAGATCTGTTGATCACCAATAGCTGTGAGCATTAAAAATGTATTGCAGCCTGGAAATATTATGGTTAACTGCCACAGCGGTAATCACCATCCAAGGTTCAATAATCTGTGCATTTGCAGAGCTACTCACTTCACACCTTGGATTAAAGAACACAAGTCATGCTAAAGATGACAAGGCTCTGTACTTTCATTCAAGTGTTTGTAGCTGGACAAACATTCATGCATACAGTTGAAGAAAAGTGAAATTCTAAAATATTAGTGAGTATTTACAATGAAATGCTACCCATTGAACCTAATTACATTCAGAAGATCTTCTTCATCTTCCTCCCATTATGAGCAGTGCAGTCTTACAATCTGCATCCGGACTGGAGGGAACCTATATTATGGCAGAACCTGATGGCTCTGGAATTTTGTTCAGGAAACTCCAAGAATGTTTGGGGGTGGAGTATCCAGACATGCTAAGAATGTTCTGTCCAGACACATGTTTAGCTTCCTCAGCTTATACATACATAGGGCCAAGAATGGCAGGCAGGGTGGAGGTGGAGAGTGAAATAACTCACAGAGACCAGTATCCCGTCACCAAGTCACCTTTTATTTACACATGGAAAGTCCTTGACACTGCTCTGGTTCCCTCAAAGCCAGGTCTCAGAATGTCAGAATGTCTGACACTTCTCTTTTTGTTTGTCAGCCAGGGCTCCCTGATTGAATCAAATTAACAGCACCAATCAGGCTGTTATGAGATCGATGAGGTCCACCTGATTGATCTTATTACAATGAATACATTCCTCCCCTACTGAGTCTGAGGACAGAGGATGCCTTGTCTTGTTTTGTAGCGTCTCCTGAGGTGTTTTAGCACCGACTTGGTTTCCTCCATGTAACAGAAAGAAGCTCATCTCTTACACCCAGAATGACTTGGGAGAAATTCACTCTCTTCTTCAGGTAGCAAAGACATCAATGTGGCAGGATCTGCAGTATCTATCTCAGATTCAGAATCCCCTTCAATGCTCGACAGAGAAAGAGAACCCATGGGTTCTGAAAGCTGTTCTGATTGTTTCAAGATTTTAGGCCCATTTTGCTTCCATACTGTTTGAGAGTTTGTGTCTTTCATATGGGCCACATGCTTGTTCAGGACCGTTGCTCCTACCTGAACTTTATACATCATTGGTCATGACCATGTGTCGACAGTGCCTTTACCCATGACATTTCCATGGTTCCTTCACCAAACTTTGTTCCCTGCAGTAAATTGTCTCTCATGCTGGTGTCTGGTACTGGTGTTCCTGGTACTATTTTACCCTCCCCTCAAGGTCTAGAAAGACCAGATTTAACCTGATACAGAACATTCTCCCAGTTAGCAGCTTTGCTGGAGCTATCCCTGTAGTTGCACGTGGGGTGATCCTATAGTCAAATAAGAACCAGGACAGTTTGGTATCTTCTGAAGCTGTAGGCTGTTTCTTCAAGCCTGTCTTCAAAGTTTGGACTGCTTGGTCCACCAGACCATTGGATGATGGATGATATGCAACTGTCCATATATATCAAATAACATTAGACTTTAAGAAATACTCAAATTATCTGCTGATAAACAATGGCCCATTACTGTGACTGAAACTTATGGGAGTCTGTGTATTGCAAAACATGTGTAGTTTTTCTAACATTGTCCCTGTGTCTGATGAATGAACTCTATGCATATACAGCCACTTTGAACTGCTGTCGATAATGACTCTGAAGTAACGAGAACATTGAGCCCATAGTCAATTTATAATTGAGTCCAGGTTTTACCTGGCCATTCTGGCCCTGGGGGTGGTGCTAGTGGTAACTTCCATCCTTGTTGATACTCTGGGCACTACCCCCACTATTGTGGCTATGTCTGCACCCAAGTCTGGCCACCAGACATAACTTCTCACCAACATTTTCATCTTAGAGACCACTGGATGGCCCTGGTGGAGTTCCGCCAGTATTTGGCGATGAACTTTGCTTGGCAAAATCACTCTTGCTCTGCATAATAAAATGTCATTCCCTACTGTGATCTGGTCTGAAGCTATTGTGATTCAACCAGAAGCAATGGGCGGCACTGGCTTGCCTTCTGACCTGAGAGGGGTTTGTGGTCTTTCATTATTATAAATTTATATCCATAAAGGTAATAGTGGAACGAACTGATGCCAAATATGTCTGCCAAAACTTACTTCTCTATCAGGGTATATTTACGGTCTGCATTAGCCAAAGTCCTGGATTCATACACAGTTGAATGTTCCTCTCTATTGTGCCACCAATGTGTTAATGCTACCCCGATGCAGTACAGGGAGGCATCTTATGACCATACTAGATCTCACTTGGAATCATAATGTGCAAACACCTTAAAGGATGAAAGTTGTTTCTTCACTTTCCTGAGAGCTAGAGCTGACACTTTTTTAGGAATTGATGCAAAGGTGCGACGATGGAGGCCAAGTTATGCATGTACTTTCCATAACAATTTACCAGAATGAGCAAAGATCTAAGCTCTGGTATAGATGTGGGAGTTGGGGCACCCTCACATTATCTTCCAACAGGTATAACCTACTCTGTAGCACGAGGAGGTCATTTGGAATGCATAGAACACACATTTCTCCCTTCTTAGGCATACACTCACCTGGGAGAACCATCTAAACACTGTGAACAAGTTCTATAAATGCTCCTTATTGGTTCCAAGTTATTAGTATATCATCCAGATGAATGGCAAACTAGAGTAGACCTTGCAAAATGTTTTCCATTATCTGCTGAAAAATTGTATTTGCTGATGATACCACAAATGATAGTCTTGTATATTCGTACAAACCCTGATGGATATTAATTGTAACATACTTTTGGGAACCCTTATCTAACCACAATTGCACTTTAGCAGGGCTCATGTCCAGCCCTGTGAAGGACAGCCTTTTGCCAGTTTTGTGTAAGAATCCTCTACATGAGGGATTGAGTATTTATCCAGCTGTGAAAAGTGGTTTACAGTTTATTTAAAATGCTCACTAAGACAACTGACCCATTGGGCTTCAAAATTGGTACAACTGGTGCTGCCCATTCCACAAGCTGTAGTGGTTTCTTCTCTTACCAATCTTCTGATTTCTGCCTCTACTTTTGCCTATAAGATAAATAGCACTGGGTGGATTTGTACAATAATGGAATTGTTTTCTGGTCAGCATGCAAGGTGTCCTTGACTGCTTTGAGAGTCCTTAACCTTCCTGAGAAATATCCAGGTATTTAATTAGTTCACTCAGGAAGCCATTTTGTAATCAAAAAATGTTGAGCTAATTAAGGTGAATCTCGCTCAACCAATTTCGGCCCATCAAGCTTGGAGCCAATGTTTTTACAACAATTGCTGGAAAGTAAACCAGCTGCTTCTCATAAGAGACTAGATCCAAAGTTGTCCCTTTAATCTGTAAATGTTTCCTGATGTTGGTTCTTAGTCCAGCCGAGGTCTTGAGCAATTTAAGGGCTGGAGTCCAGAGCGAACTTTGTTAAAGTCTGGTTCTGCGATCACTGAAATGACTGTGCTGATATCAACCTCCATTAGAACTGGGTGACCATTCAACCAATCATTTATTTTGATTGGTTTTGATTTAGATGTTGCTAAGCAAATTATCTGTTCCAAACCAGCTATGAGTGAACGCTCCAGGGTTTGCATTCTCCTGGATACTAGCTTATGAGTTCTCTTGTTCAATTTAGGTCTAGTGGGAATCCTTTCCTGTCTCGAGTCCGCATACCAGCAGGAACTACAATGTCTTGCTGGACCAGATCCTGAAGAATTTTTTAACAGTTTGGCTGAGGCTTGGCTTTGTTTTGGGGTTTTGCTGTGGATTGACCGAAAATCTCTCTGTTCCAGATATGTTTTGAATGCGGCAATGCAGTTGCCTTCATTCGAGTGGTGTTCCCCAAGCTCAGTTGGACTGTCGATGGTGTACACTTCCATCAGAATACCCTGTGCAACTCAAATGCTCCACTTGCTACATTTTCCATAGATAAAGCTAGTTATAATGCCTTTTGAAGTTCAATTGGGCTTCACTCAGTAGCTGCTTTTGCAATGGTCACATCATTCATCCCACATACCATCCAGTCTCTCAGCATCTCATTAAGGGTTAAACCAAAGTCACATGCCTCTGCCAGTCATCTTAACCTCGTCAAAAATCCCATCAAGGATTCCCTGGTTCTAGAATTGCTGAGCAAAACTGATAACATCTCAGAATTAGAGTAGGCTTGGGGTTGTAATATTTCTTCACTGGATCCATCAATTCTTGAAATGTTTTGGTATCTGGTGCTTCAGAGAATGTTAGGCTCATAATAACAGAAAAAGCTGTGGGTCTACAAGCTGTCAGGAAAATTACTCGTTGCTTTTCATCAGCCCCAATTTCATTTGCCTGGAAATAAAACACATTCTTTCCACATATTAGGCCCAGTATTCGACAGCAGGGTCAAATGAGTCATGTTTCTCAAGCAATGGCATGATGTGAGAAATGCTTACCCCAACTCAAAGATAACTGTTGCAAGCGAGTTCTTTTAGGAATGTGTTTATTTTTGTTGCCACTGAAGTAACTCCACAGAGGCTGTATCCTGTCACTAAGTCACCCTTTATTTGCACGTGGACACTAATTTAGCTTCCTCAGAGCCAGCTCTCATGAGTAAACAGAACTTCTGACACTCCTGTTTATATCTGTCAGCCAAGACTCCGATTAGATCAGATTAACAGAGCAGAGAGGGAACTCATATTCTATGAGGTCCACCTGGCTGACTTATTTATAATCATTGCAGCGACAGCAGGCATCTCTGAGTGTTCGGAGGCCAGATTATTTAGGGGGATTGTGGTATTGGTAGGTTGGTAATGGTGGTGGTTGGAGGGGGTGGGTGGGGGTGGTAAGGATTCAATATTGTTCTTCTTCCAGCTCAACTTACTGGCACCAACCTATTGACTTGAGGAAGGTTCACCTGTATTTAAGTCAAGGTCCGTCACTGTGGGGCACCGATAGAAAGAATAGTGGGGTGCAGATCTGGACGTTTATTGGGCAGAACATGAGGTGCTGGACCTGTGTCTCTATGGTAGATGCCAACCTCTCTTCAGAGGCATCCTGACACTCGCATGCTAGAGTCAGCATAACACAAGCAACACTGGTGGAGCTTTCTGACCTTTAGTCAGTTTGCCAAGTGCTTCTGACAAACTTGACTACACCTGGGTTTGACTTGTGCATTTCAATTAAATTCTGAATTGCTGATACCATAAGCTCTTTGCCTTCTTGTGGTTGAGAGAATATCTGGTCCCTGGCTGACCACTCAATGCCAGTGACCTAAGGTGTTATTTGTTTACTATGTGTGGATATATGGCAGTGATGTACTCACTAGTGTGTACACCTTACTCCAACTGAACTGAAATGCCCACCAAGATGTCAATATCTCAGCTGGTGAAGGGTGAAGGAGCCAGCCTGGCCAGGTTTCTCTCAAAGGGATTCTTCTTCAGTCGTGAAGGTTGAGATGTCTTGCGGGGCCATCCTCTTGGTGGAGGGGACTGTGCACATTCCATTATGTCTGCAGGAGATACAAGAGAGAATCAATCACAAGAAAAATTGAGAATTTTGAAAATGTTAGCAACACATTTACAGCTGAGCTGCTTATTCTTACTTGGTTGCTGAGACATGGAGGTTTCGCGAGTTGTTCTCCTGTATCAATAGGGTCAAAATCACAGGTAAAGAGCCTCTCCTCACAGTGAGTGATGAGATAATGCCAGGCACCCCACCACCAGTCTTGGCTCTTTTGACCTTATTATAGGCTGCTTTCTGCTGACAAGATTCAAATCGAGGGATTGAGTGAGTATTGCTGGTGCAAGTGGGTTAAAGTTGATGAGGTGACCCAAGTGAGTGATTGGCAGTACACAGGTCATGCAGGGCTACTAGTGTGGAGGGACTGAGTTGATGTAAATGAGCAAGGAAAGTTATTGCATGCAATGATGATAGTGATAGGCCTTGCTGTGAGTTGGCTGACGTAACTACGTTTGAATGTGAGGTAGAAGAGAAAAGATGGAGACTCTTATCTTTGGTAAACGAATAAGGGCATTGGCCTTCTTGCGGCATTGCTAAGCATTTCTGCAAACTATGGAAATGACATTGACCCAGGTTGCAATGTTGGACCAGACTGGTCAGGTCTGGTGGTGTTGTCTCCTCTGCTGGTTTTGTGGAAAAAGGATAGCCATGCTTTGCATCACACCATTCACCAGCAATAGCAAGTTCCTTTAAGCAAATCAGGGTTCCAGCTTGGCTCTGCCCACTGTCTCTAGGTGCAATTTGTATTCATAGGTACAATGCAAGATGGCTCCACACTGACAGTCCTTGATTTTGATGCACAACTGCATTTTAAATATGATGCTGGCACCAGGAAAACCCAAGAAGTACCAGCAGTGGTGAGTACTGCTGGCTGAGGAAACAAGCAAGAAAAGACAAGTGGGGTGCCACAGAGTGTAGTGCCTTGATTTTCACAGAAAATAGCCTGAGAAATGTTGCTAGCACTCATCAGGGAAACACTCTATGAAACCCATCAAAATGGATACTTAGCTGATTTCTGGTAAAATTCAGCCCACTGACTGCAATATTCACTCTGTCACACCTAAAGAGACTATATCCTAAAGAGACTATATCTGACAATGGATCACAATAAACAGATTTATCATTCAGCGTAAATAAATCATAGATTATGTGATAACCTCATCACATTATTTCAGATCCATCAGTCTCACTGAATGAATGGTTTGTAACATGAAAGTACTTATCTCCCCATGAACACAGAGATGCAGGATAAATGTTTTGAAAAGAAGGAGACTGAAATTTCTATATGACTGACACGTAGGCATGGAATGACCAAGTCTTTGTGTAGGGTGGAAAGTTCCTTCCCAAGGTTATCTGCAAGTGTATCAAAGTTATGCAGTGAGCCTTGATCATAAAAAGCCACAATGGCTAAAGGAGCAATATTGAGGAGAATCAGAAGCCAAATAAAAAACTTTATAGTCTTCCAACTATGTGCATAGACACATACAGACAATGAAGGTGTAGAGGACAATCTTTGACAATAACCAACACTCAAACAAAAGACAAACATATTTAAAGTTGAGAGCAACCAAATATTGGAATCTTGATCTCTGAAAGATTGTATCATTATGGGATCCAGAAGGCACCTTTCAATTATCCAGGTTCTAATTGGATTCGGAAACCCACATGTTTCTGGTAAATAGTTTTGCAATGACCTACTGTGCATCTCGTATCTCAAAACTTACAGGTGATGTTGCCTTACTGCTTCAAGAACTGAGTATGCTAATGAGATAAGGACCAGGATGATACCACATGACCAGAAACCATGAGGATTCCAAGCAGTATTAAGTTCATGTAAAGATATTTACATTAGTTATCCTGTAATTGTGTGTTATCAAGTTGTTTGTGAGGAAAAGCTGTTTGAAATTTTTAGGTAAGTTGAATTGCTAATCCAGTATGAGAAGTGTAATGCTTTGTTAATGAAAGCAATGAAAGTAAATGAGATGTATGAAAAGAAATCTCTGCTCCCATGGTTGCCAGGTCAGTCATTGAGCATTGATGGTATCCATTGTAGGCAACATAGAGACAATCTTCCAAATTTAGCTTTACCTCCAAGGAAATGGTGCTAACCTTACTGTAACCTCTACCATTACAATATGGGATCCACCCAGCAGGGCAATGAAATACTTGGGTAATGATGAAGAGTATGATGCTGATGAGATTCAATGAGTTCCAAGATTGATTTCCTCCTGCCCTTTGTTCCTGTCTCTAACCCTCCCTGACAAACTTACCCCTTGAGTCATTTGATTTCTGGCATAATTTACCTATGTCAATCAAATGACACAATGTTCCTGGCCGTTTTCAGGACATTAGCAGTGAGTGAACTTTCTCACAGTCTGAAACATCAACCAGAAGGTGCCTGAGCCCAATCACTGACAATAATATTCTCCCCTAAATCACTCCTGCTTTTCAAATCTTTCTACTGAGTCAATTGCTTTGTCAAATTGAGAGTTGGAGATACAGCAGACCTAAATTAGTAAATGGCAAAGGGACAAATGGCAACCATTGTTTGCTATCTTGAATAATTTGGTTAAAAATCACACAACACCAAGTTATAGTCCATGTTATAATCTGGTGTTGTGTGATTTTTAACTTTGTACACCCCAGTCCAACACCGGCATCTCCAAATCTTGAATAATTTGGAATTGTAAAACTAAAAGAACCTCAGCTTCTGATGGAACAACTTGGGCGATAATCCTGTCATGCATATTTCCAACTAAAGCATAACCTCACTCTGAAACTGACTTCTGCAGCATGAAACTTTCACAACACCTCAGGTAACTGCAGTCATTATTGAAGGGAAACAATTAAAGTTAAGCAATTGAAGTTGAGACAGCTTAAAAATTCTTTGAAAGGTTGAGGATTTACAAAGCTATCCTCCAGAGGGAATCATTATCGCTAATAACTTAGATGTGAGTATTTAAAGTAAACAAAGCTGTGTTTTTGACAAAGATCTTTTGTTAGCAAAGATTGCTGATCTTTCCAGTTGTGGGATGTGCCAGTCAATTAAAATACGCCATCCACTGGACTTCAAATGTTCACCCTGAAATACATGACACACATAATTAATTGCATGGTTGTGCAACTATTGCATCATTATTATATTGAATAGTAATTATGTCCTCCTTATTTTAATGGTGTTGTACATCAAAAGATGATTCAACTTAATCACACTGTGAGGACTCGAGCATGAAATCTGCCTGAACCATGATGTATTATTTTCTGCAAGTAAATTAAACATGACTGGTCTAATTTTGTTGTATCAGAGTTTCTCGGAGAAATGTGTTATGTGAACATCAACTGAATATCCTTTATGACACGTCAAGTAAAATAGATAAAGCTAATTCAATGAAAAATGTGGGCTGAAAAAAATTCATTGGATATATATATATATATAGAGAGAGAGAGAGAGAGAAAGAGAGAGAGAGAAAGAAAGAGAAAATGTGGAACAAAGGAGTGAGTCTTAATTGCCAAAGAGAGGCAGATTTGGATGTGTGGGGCCGAATATTAGGGAAAGAACGTAAAATTGATCTCTTCATTTCTGGTTCTAGCCTGGGTGGCGTGAGTGCAGAAAATGTGCAAAACTGAGGTATTAAATCTGTAGTGATGATGGGACCTCTGTGTAGACTCTTTCAGGGATGGCCCTCTACTATCCAAGCTCTTGACAACAAGCCGTGTCCCTGCAGCCAAGGATTCTGGGGGTGGATGTCCAGGCTAACCAGATAGTTGGCTAACCAAAAGTCAACAGCTTTTCTGCACTCTGAAGTGCATCGGCAAGGCAGTGGTTGCTGCTGGCAAGAGATTCTACCATGGCCTTGGAATGTTATGTTATCTTTTTTAAAAGTTAAGGGAGTGACCTATTTAAGACAGAACTAGTGGAGAATTTCCTTCTCAAAGAGGACAAATGATGCTTGGAACTCTCCAAAAAGAATTGAAGCTGACTATTGGAATATTTTAAAGGCAAAAGTAGGTAAAACCTTGGTAAGAAACAGGAGAAAGATTTTTGGGAGGAGGCGGGAATATGATGTAATCAGATCAACATGATCTTATTAAATGACAGAACATCTCGAGGGTCGGAGTAGTCTATTCATGTTTGTATATTAACAACGACCAATTATTATCCTTGTCATGTGGCTTCTCCTAATATGTGATTGTAATGTGAATTTCAATAATGTATTGGGGAAACAATGATGTAGTGGTAATGTCATTGCACTCATAATGTGAGGACCGGGTTAATATTTCTGAGATTACAACATCAAATATTTCCACAATAACTCATGGCATTCAAATTCAAGTAATAAAATCTGCAATTAAAAATTAATTTCAGTAATGAGGACTGTGAAACTATTATTGAAGTTGGAAAAATCCGTCTAGTTTACTAATGCCCTCTCAAGAAGTAAGTCTGCTCTACTGAGCTGCTCTGCCCTATATGTGATGCCAGCTGCACAGAAATGTTGTTGACTGTTAGTTTACATCTGAAGTGGCCTTAGCAAATCACTCAGTTAAAGGGCAATAAACCATAAGACCCTAAGGCATAGGAACAGAAGTAGGCCTTTCAGTCCATTGAGTCTCGTCTGCCATTCTATGATATCGTAGAATGATACTTGATGTCCTGATCTGCTAAGCCTCAATTTCAGTTTCCTGCCTTTTCCCCATAACTCTAGGTTTCCTTACTAACTTTTGTTTTAAATCTGTCAATTTCAGCTTTGAAAATACTTAATAACTCAGTTTCTATATCCCTTTGTGCTAAAGAATTCCACTTATTCACTCATGTCTGAGATAAGAAAATCCCCCTCATCTCTGCCTTAAACATGTGATCCATTATTTATGCCCTCTGGTTCTGGACTCTACTTTCTGCATCTACCTGATTAAATCCTCTAAAAATCTTAAATGTTTCAATAAGGTCACCTCTCATTCTTCTTCCATTGAGTTCAGGCTCAGTCTAGTCAATGTCTCTTCATAAAGCAGTCCCTCGATAACGGGTACCAGCTATGTGAACCTTCTCTGGGCTGCCTCCAATGTCAGTATATCTTCCCTTAGATAAAGGGACAAAAACTGTGTACAGGATTCCACTTGTGTCCTAACTAGTGCCTTTTATAGTTTTAGAAAATCTCGTGACTTTTATTTTCTAGCCCTTTTGAAATCAAGGTCATCATTCTATTTTGAGAATTTGGTGCTGGAAAAGCTCAGCAGGTCAGGCTTTATTTGAAGAGCAGGAGAATTGACTTTTCTGGCAAAAGCCCTCATTCCTGATATTGATTCCTGATTTTGCTATTCCAGCACCATACTCTCCACTCTGATCTCCAGCATCTCCAGTCCTCACTTTCTCCTTATCTTCTATTTGCATTCCCTATTACCCACTGAACATGGATGCTCGTTTTCTGTGACTCATGGACAATGACTCCAAACCCCCTCAGTTGTATAGTTCTCTGCAGTCTTTCTCCATTTAAATAATATTCAGCACCTCCACTCTGCCTGCCAAAGTGCAAAACCCCACATTTCCCCCTATTATATTTCTATCTGCCAATAATTTTCCAATTTATTCAACCTGGCCATAACTCTCTGTAAACCCTTTGTGTCATCCTTTCCACTTGCTTTCCTACCTATTTTTGTGTCATCAACAAACTTGACAATAGAACATTCACTTTCCTCATTGTTAGAGAATCGTTCAATTACAAATAGAGGCCACACACAGATCTTGTGAAACTGATGAATACTGGTTTATTTCTCAGCAGAAGAGAAATTGACAGAACGGGCAATCTGCACAATTAGGTCAAGGATTCTCTTCCCTGAGCTGCAGCTACAGACAGTTTTTATAGTCTTACAGTAATGTTACAGTAATGTAGTGTTAATTACAAGATAATATGAATTAAATTACATTCAATGGAAAATAATCAATTGTCCAGTAGTAGCAATCAGGTAATAATTATAACAGGAAGTTGTGTTCTTCTGCTAGAGCAGGGGCTAATGTCCAATATCCTGGTTTCAATGGGTCTGCAGGGTGGTGTGCATTCTTGTCAGGTATCTGCATGCCACTCAGTCCTGGTAGGCTTTGTGGGGCTTCAGTACCTGAGGAGACTGGGGATACCCTCAGGGCTGCAAGAGTGGTGATGCTATTGTGAGGTAGAAAGTCTGTTATCGGATCATCTAAGGAGTGTATTCCTTCAGTCTGGAAGCTGTTTAAGTAATGTCTTGTTTTGCTGATTAGTTCCTGAGTTAGTTGTGGTCAAGTCGAGGTATTATGGGTATGCTCTGTTTAGCTAAGAACAGATATGCCTTCTGTGAACATTTAGTGGGCAGGCAAAGTGGTCCCACACTCATGCAAGTCATTTTGTCATTCATTGTAACCCAAGAACTGATCTTTGTGGCTCACTGCAACTACAGTTTATCATTCTAAAAATGTCCCCTTATCCCAACTCTCTGTCTTTAATACGGAGGGCAATGAATGCTGGCTTTGCCAGTGATACCCACATCCCATGAAAAAATAAAGGAAAATAATTAATGTGGGCATCTATATGTACCACTTAGAGCAATAACATTGTCTTATATTATTTCTCCCTTCTAGTTCAGGTTTGGTAAGGCCAATCTAAGGACCTAGTTGGTCATAATGGGTGAAATCAGTTGACTTGACAAATATTCAGACATTTCATGACTCTGTCAAGCAATTGACTGTGTATTATTTAATTTGCATACCATGGTAATGTTTATACTTAGTGAACAACAGATTCATTTAGTGTCGAAAAAGGTGCTGCTGGAAAAGCACGGCAGGTCAGACAGCATCTGAGAAGCAGGAGAATCAATGTTTTGGGCATAGGTTCTTCATCAGGAATGTGGAGGGGAAGGAAGATGAGAGAGAAAAAGATGGTGGGGTGGGTCTTAGGGGAAGGTAGCTGGGAAGGCAACAGGTGGATGCAGGTGGAGGTAATTGTGACAGCTTTGTGGGGCAGGTGGAGCAGATAAATGGGAGGGAAGATGGACAGATAGAACAGGTCAAGTGGGGGATGCCAATTTGGTGGGTTGGATCTGGGGTGAGTTGGGGGGGGGTAGGTTTGGAAACTAGTAAAGTCAATGTTGATGCCATGTGGTTGGAGGGCCCTGAGGCAGAAGATGAGGTGTAATTCCTCCAGTTATTGGATGGCTTTGATTTGCCAATGGAGGAAGCCCAGGACTTGCATGTCCTTGGGGGAGTGGGAAAGGGAGTTGAAGTGGTTGGCTGCAGGGTGGTGGGGTCATTTGCTTAGATTAGTCAATGAATCTGAAAATAAAATAGACAATGCTCAGCCTTCCAAAGATTGGGTCATGAGCTTCTACTTCCTTCAAATGCTATTGCTGTTGTCTTGCAGACACAGTTCTGGAACTGGAAGCATCATTTGCTCAATAAACTCTGCTATGATAGTAAATTATAATGCATTTGTCCTTACATAAAATTTCAGTTCATTTTCCTGACTAGATTTTGATTCTGAACGTCATGTTATAAGAACCAAATGATAATTACCAAATGTCAGTGGTATAGATATTAACATTTGAGAAGTAAAAACCAAAGTAAAATATTTGAGTAAATCATGTTTTTCCATTAATGCTCATGGATGTCTATTGTTGAAGCATACATGACAACTCCTTTGTGATGAGAAAGTTCTTTTAACTGTGAAAGCAACAGAAGGAACATGCATATTCAAGGTAATTACTTTCAATTATTGAGCAAAGCCTTACCTTTGGTTGCAGAACAAAAATGGAGCAAAATGCTCACAGTGCATGACTGAAGCTTACACAAATCAAAGTGTTCAGCTTGATCTTCGAGCACAGAAACATAAATGTCTGCCTCACAAGCAATTTTTTTGTCAGCAATGTGAATATATAAATGACCACAGGAATACAATTTCTTGTGTGCTTCTAAGAACTTGGAATTGAAGATCTGAAGTGAGCTGAAATATTCTGATGGGCTTTGTAGCTGAATCAAGTAATGTACCAGAACCTCACCTTGAGTTAGCTTATTGGACTATATATTATTGTAACAAGGAAAGAAAATGTTTTTATAATATACATAGATGCATACATCTATGTATATTAGGCTTCTTCACTGGAGCTTGTCTACATTCAGTAATAACACTATTTCACAAAATGAATTTCATATTAAGGTCAATTTCTCAACCTTTCTTGTACCATCGGCCCTTGCAGTCCTTTGGTTCTGCCTGTCCAGTCCAATAGACGGGAGGTCTTACTCTTTTCCATGGCAAAATAATCATAACAGAGAAAAAACAATTGTGGCATTTGAATTCAGTGCAGAACCACCCATAATGTTACATTCAAATTGGCAGTACTATTCAGATAAGGATGTATGATGTGCTCAATTTAAAAAAATGCTGCAAGATAGTCTTCTGAAGTTAGGCATTATTGTCCATTACGTAAGGAATTTAACTGTGCTCTAGCTATGTAATGCCTAAGTAAAGAGGGTTTATTCCTCCATCTGAATAATAAGTAGAAATCCCAGTTTCAGTAACCTTCAGCAGAAGAGCATAAAAGAGCACAAAACTCATGTAGTGTTTCAAATTTCAAAGTTGAGAAAGTTTCTAAGAGTTCGGTTCAGAAATCAGTGCTTTTGGGCTGTCAAGGCAGATACATACACATTTGGCACCATTATCATCTGTACAAGCCACAAAAACCTCATCTGTTGGGCAATTGCAAAGGCTGATGCTCTTGCACTTCTATCTTGTCAAACTCTTGACTTGCAGGCTCACTTGTTTATATCTGTCCACTGAAAAAAAAAGATTTTGAGACTAAATGGCCTACTCCAGCATATTGAATAAAGTAACAAAGAGATTTGAGGAAGATAATGCTGTAAAAATCCCAACATGAAAGGCATTTTCAGAAAATAGAAGGTCATGGTATGAAAGTAATGGTGGTAACATGGCAACAAATTAGCCCAGTAATAAGCTCCAGATAGTCACTGTGAATGGATTTTTTTTTGTAAATGGCAAGAAGTTTACATTGAAGTTTCCTCATTGTTTGTATTCGGACCACAGCTATTTTTATATGTAACCTTGAAGATTGCAGAGGTTACAAAACCTGCCATTATGTTTAATATTTAAAGCGTGAAAGTAGTCGACCTCGAGAGGTTGTAGACAAATCAGTGAAAAGAGAATAGACTTGACAGATATAGCCTTATGCAGATTATTGTATTGTGATGCACTTTTGGAGAAACAATAAGCCGTCGCAATATAATCTTTGATGTTATTTTGAGAGCGAACACAAGGACAGACTGACCTGTATGTGTGGGTTCAGTTGTATTTGAGAGTGTTGATCAAACTGATAACAAGCTAAGAAAATATATAAAGCACTTCGTCTTTGTACACAAGGACAAAATTCAGGGTAATTTAGATTTAATATAGCATCTAAACACCTCCCTTGATCTGAGATTTTTAAATTTATCATTGGCTCCACTGACACTTTCTGTTATTTTTACACACTAACTTTACAGTTATCAACACTCAACAAATTTTACTTGTCTTTTCGAATAAGTAAATCATTCTTCATGGCATGACAGTAAACATATACAAACTCATGCTTGGAATAGCTGTCTGGGATGCTCCAGTTGCTTTGATAGTGTGGACAATGTGATTATGTGTAAAACCCCTCAAAGTTGAGGGCTCTTGTGGCACAGTGGTAGTGTTCCTTCCCTTTGTATCAGGAGGCCAAAGTTCACAACCTATCTGCTCCAGAGGTGTATCATAATATCTCTGAACAGGATAGTTTGGAAAATATCTACTCCTGATAACTGCAAATCTGTAGCTATCTTTTATGCTGCTGTTTGCAGCTTTTATAGGTAGTAGGTTTCTCTACATATGATCAACATATGTAAACATCTGCTTAACTGCTTTAATTAGGCTGTAAATAGATTAAAAATATCATCAGGAATTAAATAGAAATGCAGAACTTAGAATTGTGGTCATCTTTGAAGGAACACCTGAAAGCTGCTGAAGATGATGGTGCAGTCATAATGTTAAGGGATGAATAAAACAGCAAACCAAACTATCCAGGTAAATGGGTTCAACTAGAATCATAGAGATGTACAGCATGGAAACAGACCCTTTGGTGCAACCTGTCCATGCCGACCAGATATCCCAACCCAATCTAGTCCCACCTGCCAGCACCCAGCCCATATTCCTCCAAACCCTTCCCATTCATATACCCATCCAAATGCCTCTTAATTTTTGCAATTATACCAGCCTCCACCACATCCTCTTGCAGCTCACTCCATACACGTACCACCCTCTGTGTGAAAAAGTTGCCTCGTATGTCTCTTTAATATCTTTCCCCTCTCACCCTAAACCTATTCCCTCTAGTTCTGGACTCCCCCACCCCAGGAAAAAGACTTTGGCTATTTATCCTATCCATGCCCCTCATAATTTTGTAAACCTCTATAAGGTCACCCCTCAGCCTCCGAGGCTCCAGGGAAAACAGCCCCAGCCTGTTCAGCCTCTCCCTCTACCTAAAATCCTCCAACCCTGGCAACATCCTTGTAAATCTTTTCTGAACCCTTTCAAGTTTCACAACATCCTTCCAATAGGAAGG
>NC_057715.1:37990730-38013719 GCF_004010195.1 Chiloscyllium plagiosum
TTATCTGAATTAAACTCCATCTGCCACTTCTCAGCCCATTGGCCCATCTGGTCCAGATCCTGTTGTAATCTGAGGTAACCCTCTTCGCTGTCCACTACACCTCCAATTTTGGTGTCATCTGCAAACTTACTAACTGTACCTCTTATGCTCACATCCAAATCATTTATGTAAATGACAAAAAGTAGAGGACCCAGCACCGATCCTTGTGGCACTTCACTCGTAACAGGCCTCCAGTCTGAAAAACAACCCTCCACCACCACCCTCTGTCTTCTACCTTTGAGCCAGTTCTGTATCCAAATGGCTAGTTCTCCCTTTATTCCATGAGATCTAACCTTGCTAATCAGTCTCCCATGGGAACCTTGTCAAATGCCTTACTGAAGTCCATATATCACATCCACTGCTCTGCCCTCATTAATCTTCTTTGTTACTTCTTCAAAAAACTCAATCAAGTTTGTGAGCCATGATTTCTCACGCACAAAGCCATGTTGACTATCCCTAATCAATCCTTGCCTTTCCAAATACATGTACATCCTGTCCCTTAGGATTCCCTCCAACAACTTGCCCACCACTGAGGTCTGGCTCACTGGTCTATAGTCCCATGGCTTGTCTTTACCGCCCTTCTTAAACAGTGGCACCGTGTTTGCCAACCTCCAGTCTTCCGGCACCTCACCTGTGACTATCTCAGCACGTGGAATTTAAATTAAATTACTCACAAGTAACATGGAAAGCTGGTCTTATTGATAATGAATATGAAGCTACCATTGATTATTGTTAAAAAATAAAAGCAATACACTGGTTCACTAAAATCCTTTCGGGAAGGAAATCTGTTATCCATATAGAGTCATAGAGACGTACAGCACGGAAACAGACCCTTGCGTCCAACCCGTCCATGCCAACCAGACATCCCAACTCAATCTAGTCCAACCTGCCAGCAGCTGGCCGATATCCCTCCAAACTTCTCCCATTCGTATACCCATCAAAATGCCTTTTAAATGTTGCAATTGTACCAGCCTCCACCACTTCCTCTGGTAGCCCATTCCACACATGCACCACCCTCTGCATGAAAACATTGCCCATTAGGTCTCTGACATCTTTTCCCTCTACTCTAAACCTGTCCTCTCTAGTTCTGGACTCCTCAACCCCAGGGAAAAGACCTTGTCTATTTACCTTATCCATACCCCTCATGATTTTATAAACCTCTATAAGGTCACCCCTCAACCTCCAATGGTCCAAGGAAAAACAGTTTTAGCCTATTCAACCTCTCCCTATAGTTCAAATCCTCTAACCCTGACAACATCCTTATAATTCTTTTCTTAACACTTACACGTTTCACAACATCCTTCCAATCGGAAGGAGACCAGAATTGTATGCAATATTCCAACAGTGGTCTAACCAATGTCCTGTACAGCCGCAACGTGACCTCCCAACTCCTGTACTCAATACCCTGACTGATAAAGGAAAGCATACCAAACACCTCCTTCACTATCCTATCTACCTGCGACTCCACTTTCAACGAGCTATGAGTCTGCACTCCAAGGTCTCTTTGTTCAGCAACACACCGTAAGACCTTACCATTAAGTGTATAAGTCCTGCTAAGAGTTGCTTTCCCAAAATGCAGCACCTCGCATTTATCTGAATTAATCTCCATCTGCCTCTTCTCAGCCCATTGGCCGATCTGATCAAGATCCTGTTGTAATCTGAGGTAACCTTCTTCGCTGTCCAGAATTTGCTAAGATTTGCTTTTCCAAAATGCAGCACCTCGCATTTATCTGAATTAAACTCCATCTGCCACTTCTCAGCCCATTGGCCCATCTGGTCAAGATCCTGTTGTAATCTGAGGTAACCTTCTTCGCTGTCCACTACACCTCCAATTTTGGTGTCATCTGTAAACTTACTAACTGTACCTCTTATGCTCGCATCTAAATTATTTATATAAATGACGAAAAGTAGTGGACCCAGCACCGATCCTTGTGGTACTTCACTGCACAGGCCTCTAATGTGAAAAACAGCTCTCCACCACCTTTCTCTGTCTTCATCCTTCGAGCCAGTTCGGTATCCAAATAGCTAGTTCTCCCTGTATTCCATGACATCTAACCTTGTTCACCAGTGTCCCATAGCAAACTTTGTCAAACGTCTTACTTAAGTCCATATAGATCATGTTTATCGCTCTGCCCTCATCAATTCTCTTTGTTCCTTCTTCAAAAAACTCAATCAAGTTTATGAGACATGATTTCCCATGCACAAAGCCACATTGACGATCCTTAATCAGTCCCTGCCTTTCCGAATACATGTACATCCTGTCCCTCAGGATTCCCTCCAACAACCTGCCCGCCAACAATGTCAGGCTCACTGGTCTGTACTTGCCTGGCTTGTCCTTACTACCCTTCTTAAACAGTGGCACCATGTTAGCCAACCTGCAGTCTGCTGACACTTCACCTGTGATTCTCGACGATACAAATATTTCAGTAAGAAGCCCAGCAATCACTTCCCTAGCTTCCCACAGAGTTCTAGGGTAGACCTGATCAGGTCCTGGAGGTTTATCCACTTTTAAGCATTTCAAAACATCCAGCACTTGCTCCTCTGTAATATGGACATTTTGCAAGATGTCACCATTTCTTTCCCCACATTCTATACCTTGCACGTCCTTTTGCACAGTAAGCATTGATGCAAAATACTTGTTTAGTATTTCCCCATCTCCGTGGCTCCATAAATAGGCTGCTTTGCTGATCTTTGAGGGGCCCTATACTCTACCTAGTTACCCTTTTGTCCTTAATGTATGTGTAAAAAAACCCTTTGGATTCTCCTATTTGCCAAAGCTATCTCATATCCCCTTTTGCCTTCCTAATTTCTCTCTTAAGTTTACTCCTACTGACTTTATACTTTTCTTATCGGGATGATATTTGATTTAGTCTAACAGCAATGAGGCTCACTCTTAATTGCACCTTGGCATGGCATTCAGTTCAAGGGCAATTTAAGATGGACAAATAAATGTATGCGTTTTTTTTTGAAAAAAAGCAAATAACATTAAAATAACTGTAGATGCTCGGAATCAGTCACACAGAAATTGCTGGAAAAAAATCTCAAATCCCACAGCTCCCTGGATTACACATCTTCCCACCCTACCTCCTGCAAAAATGCCATCACATATTTCCAATTCCTCCACCTCCGCCTTATCTGCTCCCAAGAGGACCGGTTTCACCACAGAACACACCAGATGGCCTCTTTCTTTAGAGTCCACAATTTCCCTTCCCACGTGGTTGAAGATGCCCTCCAACGCATCTCATCCACATCCAGCACCTCCGAACTCAAACCCCACCCCTCCAACCGTAACAAGGACAGAACCCACCAGTCCTCACTTTCCACCCTACCAACCTTCGCATAAACCACATCATCTGCTGACATTTCCGCCACCCCCAAATGGACCCCACCACAAGAAATATATTTCCCTCCCCACCCCTTTCCATTTTCCGCAAAGCCCATTCCCTCCATGACTACCTGGTCAGGTCCACGCCCCCCTACAACCCATCCTCCCATCCTGGAACCTTCCTCAGCCACCGCAGGAATTGCAAAACCTGCGCCCACACCCCCTCCTTCACCTCTATCCAAGGCCCCAAAGGAGCCTTCCACATCCATCAAAGTTTTACCTGCACACCCACTAATATCATTTATTGTATCCGTTGCTCGCGATGCGGTCTCCTCTACACTGGAGAGACTGGACGCCTCCTTGCAGAGCGCTTCAGGGAACATCTCTGTGGCACCCGCACCAATCAACCCCACTGCCCCGTGGCCCAACATTTCAACTCCCCCTCCCACTCTGCCGAGGACATGCAGATCCTGGACCTCCTCCACCACCACTCCCTCACCACCCGATGCCTGGAGGAAGAACGCCTCATCTTCCGCCTCGGAACACTTCAACCCCAGGGCATCAATGTGGACTTCCTCATTTCCCCTCCCTCCACTTTACCCCAGTTTCAACCTTCCAGCTCAGCACTGTCCTCATGACCTGTCCTACCTGCCAATCTCCCTTCCCACCTATCCGCTCCACCCTCCCCCCTGACCTATCACCTTCATCCCCACTGCCATTCACCTATTTCATTCTTTGCTACCTTCTCCCCAGCACCCCTTCTCCCCCACCCCACCCCATTGATCTCTCCACCCTGGAGGCTCCTTGCCTCCACTCCTGATGAAGGGCTTCTGCCTGAAACATCATTTTTTCTGCTCTTCAGATACTGCCTGACCTGCTGTGCTTTTCCAGCACCACTCTAATCTAGACTCTGGTTTCCTGCATCTGCAGTCCTCACTTTTGCCTAGCATTTGTAGAGAGTTCACATTGCAGGTCCAGTGATCTTTCTTTAGAACGTAGCATTAATGTTATTTTAACGCAGGTGTTACTTCATTCACTTCAACTATATGATTGTCTATATTTAGAATAATTGAGACAACAAATTACATTATTCTACACTGCCCTGTAGTGATGGATTGGTTTCTATCGACTACCTTTAAAGTTCCATCCAATTTTATTGTTTGTGGGTTTTACTCCTGTCCCTTAAGGGTCCATACAGTGTGTAAACATCTTATTCTCCTTTTTGTAGCCACATCCAGTGTTCCCTTTTATGTCCATTAGTTGGGCTGCTTTAGACCCAGGAGAACATCTATCATAAGTTCAGTAGGATGAAATCTGTGAAAGGAGCCTGAAACTAATGTCAGGCCTTAAATTAAACGAGTCTCACAGTGAGATTCGAGTGTCTCTAATTTCTAGTTTCAGACATGAGCCTGGGACAAATGTAGTTATGTAGCAGACAGAGCTCTCCTCATGTTGTTATTTGTAGCCAAAGCAGTCAACACCTCACCATGGGTATGTTTGCTATCAACGCCTCGTTAAGCATAAGATTCCACAGGGTCTGCTCAGACGAGTGCAGAGGAACACCGCTAACAAGAAGAGGCTCTTGTCTTCAATGTGATTGCATGTTAGTAATTCCTAACATTGATAAAACTACTTTTAGAATAACTATGAAGATGGTCTGAATATTACAGGTCTTCAAGATCTTAACTGTTTGGCTCAAAAGTCAACACACCATCATCATAGTGTATGGTGCTTGAGGTATTTCTCCCTCTTATACATGTCAGACTGACATAAAATACTCATGAGGAATGAGCTGCATTGGTTCCTCCAGGCTGAAGGTGGCATGTCTTAAAAATTGACTATATCCTTTGTAAAATTTAACTGCTCTTTTCCTGTTGTCAGTTTGGTTTCCTTCATGCTGTAACTGCAGTGTCAGTGTGAAGTTGTTTCACATTTACACTCTCATTTATAGCATGAATACATCCTTAAATGTTTATATGAGAGTGTTTATTCAAGACTCAGTATCATTAATTGTGTTTCGACTAGACAATTAACTGATGTGATCATCTAGAAAGATATGCACAGCCAATACATGGGAACATCATCATTTGCAAATTTGCCTCCAAATCATGCACCATTCTGACTTGGAATATATTGCCACTCCTTCACTTTACTGGCTCAAACTCCTGTAAGTTTCTCTCTAACAGCACAATGTTGTACCTACATCAAATTGACTGCAGCAGTTCAAGAATGCAGCTCACCACCATCATCTCCAAGAAAACTAGACATTTATTAATTCTCACAACTGGTATGCAATGTGCTTTCAAGATACATGTTAATAGTGTCATTATTTGACTAATTGAATTCAGCTGTTGTTGTCCATCTTACTGAAGTTAGCAACAATACAACTGAACTGTTGCAAATGAGCCGAAACATGTTGGTGCTGTGCTTATAGTGTCCATATAGATATCAGATGATGTAAAAAATATTAGTTGCATTCCCTTCAGACTTAAGTTTCATTCTTATGTTACAGGAGCTAACAAAAGTATCATATCACAATAGTTAAAGATCATCAGAGCAAAGCACTTGTTAGATCTCAACTGGATTATCGTGTACTGTTGTGGGTGTCACATTATGGGAAAAATGCAAATGCTTTGAAGAGAATGCAGAAGCAATTGACTTGAATGGTTCCAAAAATTAGAAGTTAAGTTATAAACATAGATTGAAGAAGTTTGGGCTGTTGTCCTTGAAGAGAAAATGACTGAGGAGATCTGATTAAGTTTTTAAAAATCATGAGTGGACTGAACAGAGTTGATAGGATGAAGCTATTTCAGCTTGGAAAAGAAACAAGATTTAAAGTGATGGGTAAATTAAAGCAAGTGTGATGTGAGAAAAAGCTTTTTTCACACAGCACGTAGTTAGTGTATGGAATGCGCTGCCCGGAAATGTGGTGGAGGCAAGTTCAGTGGAAGTATTCAAGAAGGTATCGGATGATTATTTATCAAAATGGTGTGCAAAGATATGGGGTGAAGGCAGGAAATTGGGACTAGACAATAGACTGGTATCAGTCCAATGGGCTGAATGACCTCCTGTACTGTCATAATTCTGTGATTCTTTGGTCAGCCTCATACTAATTCATATCTGCATGGATGGGCAATAAATGCTGGCTCAGCCAATGAAATCCATATCCTCTGAATCAATAAAAAATAAAACCTTTCCTCACTTTCCTGAACTACTCTCATAAGCTTGTATTACATGGATGCCTTCTCAGTTATGACAATCAGGTACGGATTATTGTCCTGATCTGATCCTAATGATTGTCACTCCTTGTCTTCGAGTAGACACTAGTCAAGAGCATTAACAAGTACTATTGTTAATGGTACCATTTTACATTTTACATTTTTATGTTAAATTATATAGTACCTCACGATGTATTAAGTGCTTGAGTTATTTTGATAAGTTGTTTATATCTGGATTAAAATATAATTACTTTAATTAGTTAACTTGCTATAACTACTGTTCAATGATTACAGTTGTTAAAGTTATAGGTTGAAGGGAATTTGGCTTAACTGTGAATACATGTTTTTTGTACTGCCATAGCCATTTGTATGGGCCTGATTTACAGGGAAAGATGAAAGCTAGCAGAGCTCCAGGGGAATCAATCAAAGACACCAGTGCCACAAATTGAACAATAGAAGTTGCCTGTGCTGCTGGGCTGACAGTAGATTCTGCCAGTTTTCCAGCTGGATGGTCAAAATCATCAGTATTACAGGGTCCTCAGTCAACGTTTTCAGTGCTGAATAATAAATAGAGGAATCCAACAATGTTGAGAAATGAATGTTTGATATTGGCAATACTGCAGGATTAACAGGCAACATTGTCATTCCACTGTGACCATTGCTACTAGTTGAACAGTCAATAATGTCAGTTGACAGGGATTGTGGGTGGGGATGCCATTGTCACAGGATGTGTGGGCAGATGCTTGCAGTATTGCGATCAAACTGAGTGATGCTGCCAGTTTTGCTAGTTGACCACTCAAAGCTAACATTGTCGCAAAGGCAAATAGACAATGGCACAAGTTCCTGCCTGTGACCTGGGAGTCTGTATTTTTTAAAGTTTCTGAAACACATCTGTACTACAGCAATAGAGGGCTTGAATAATAGGGAGAGGCTGAATAGGCTAGGACTTTTCTCCCTGGAGCAACGAAGGCTGAGAGGTGACATTATAGAGATTTATAAAATCATGAGGGGCATGAATAGGGTGAATAGCCAAGGCCATTTTCCTCGGGTAGGAGAGTCCAAAGATAGAAGGCATAGGTTTAAGGTGAGAGGGGAAAGATTTAGAAAGGACCAGAGGGGTAACTTTTTCACGCAGAGGGTGATGCGTGTTTGGAACGAGCTAGCAGAGGAAGTGGTGGAGGCTGGTACAATTACAGCATTTAAAAGGAATCTGGATGGGTACAAGAATAGGAAGGGTTTGGAGGGATATCGGTCAAATGCTGTTAAACAGGACTCAGTCACATTGGGGTGTCTGCACAGATGAATTCGCCAGAAGGGTCTGTTTCCATGCTGTATGACTCTATGACATTTTCAGTTAGTTCAGTTGGCTGGACAGCTGGTTTGTGATGTAGATTGATGGGTTCAATTCCCACACCAGCTGAGGTTACCATAAAGCATCAATTTCTCACTTCACCTGAGGTGTGGTGACCCTTAGGTGAAGCCACCACATGTTGCATGTCTCTCTCTCACTCACTCATGAGAGAGCAGCTCTATGGCCTGGTGATGGTGAATTTGAAACATCTTTAAAAATTAAGCCATAGGTTTCACATAACTTACCCTTTTTTGTGTAAGTCACTCACAAGCTGTGAGCATTGCTGGCTGGATCAACATTTATTGCCCATCCCAAATTGCCACTCAGAAAGTGGGGATGAGCAGACATCTTGAATGGCAGTCCCTGCACTGTAAGGACATTTACAGTGTTGTTAGGGAGGGAGCTCCAGGATTTTGACCTAGTGACACTGAAGGAATTGTGATATATTTACAAGTCATGGCACTGAGTAGCTTGGAGAAAAGTTGTAAGTAATGCTGTTTGTATAATTCTGTTACCCTTGTTCTTCCACAGAGTTGAACTCATGGGTTTGGAAGGTCTAAGGACATTTCTGAAGTGCCTCCTGTACATAGTACACACTGCTGTTACTGGTGGTGGAAAGACTGAATATTTCACACTGTGGTGCCAGCCAAATGAGTTACTTTGTCCTGGATACTGTCAAGATTTTAAAGTGTTGCTGGAGCTGCATCCATTCACGTAAGTGGGGAATATTCCATCACAATCCTGACTTGAACCTTGTAGAGGACGGACAGGCTTTGGGAAGTCAGTTAATCACTGCAGAATTCTTGGTCTTGCAAATGCTCTTATAACTACAGTACTCATATGAGTGGTCTAATTTAATTTATTGTCAACGGAAAGTCCCAGGATGTTGATCGTGGGGTCTGTTGGAGGGGTAGAAATATTTCGTGACATTGTGTGGTGTAAACACGATTTTCGTCTTGTCAGCCCAAGCCTGGATATTGTCCAAGTTTTGCTGCATTTAGGCAACTGGCGCTGAACATCAGCATTGTTCAATCATCAGCAAACATCTCCACTTCTGACCTGATGGTGAAGGGAAGATCATTGATGAAGCAGCTGAGGACAGTACACTGAGGAACATTTGCAGAGATACCATAGATTTGAGGTGAATGTCCTCCAGGGCTTCTTGATATAGCTATCAGCATAAATAACTCCTATAAATAATTATTGCCTGAATTATGATGGGGGAAGGATGAGACAGTGAAAATATTACCTTCCATTGCTTATATCAAGTGATTCAACATTAACATAGGTGCCTTAAGTGCTGCAGACTGCATGAGCCTGTCTTGCAGGAATAACAGATTGAAAGATTTCAATGGTAATTATTTTTGGCCTCTCTGCAAGCAATTCGGGCCAGTAACCTAGTAACAGTATTCAGGACAACAGTTCATTTCACTTCTAGGAATTCTCGAGGCAAGTGAGGCCTTGCTGAGATATCCTTCCTGTCATATGAAAAAGCACAGAAGATAAGGAGGGCAAGACAAATGAAATTAACTCAGCATGAGGGAGAATGAAAATTATTGAAATGACATTGATAAGTGGAAGTGAACAGCAAGGCAGGTGGGGGAAGTACATTGGGTGTGAGGCCAAAAATTACATTCCTAACAGCAGGATGGAAGTTTTCATTTAAGTTTCTTGAACGTCAAAGGTCACTTGAGGTTCCTAACATAAAATATTATGAAGCCCCTTCCTCTGCATTTGTATTTTTATAAGTTCACTTGAACAATGTATTAAAAGGCTCATAGGGCTGATATAAGATCCCAGTTGAGGTCTTGATGGTGTCACTTGCATACAGCAGTATCACCAAAACGTTGTCCCCACCCCCATTCTCAACACTAGCTAAGTCTCAGAATATGAAAGAACACAGGTAAGTAAGCTGGAAGGTGGAGAATTTTGCAGGTAGGAAGTCACAGATAAAAGGGGACAAGGATGTTCATAGCCACACAAACAAGAACCAAGCTGAGTGTTTAACATTTAGCTCCTCACCCATTTTGCCAGGAGCTACTAATTGCTAGCTCCCTTGACCCAACTACAATCTATTTGGTTGAAGCTCATACGATAAGTTTGCTGTGTAAGTTGCTGGCACATGGTGCAGGTCTGAAGATTTACACAGCGGTGTGCTTTACAACAACATGTCCAACCCTTGACTCACCAACATTGACAAACATGACAAACTGTCTAGCTTTGTGCCTGCACTAAACTGCAAGACACAATAAAAATTCTGTCAGCTTTGGCTGTGGGGCAACACACAAAAAGGTAAGGCAATGCAGGGATGCTGTGATCATTGAGGTAGATTTTTTAAAAGTGAGTGAACACTATTAGAGCAATTGAGCAGTCTGCTCCATTCTGTGAGCAGTGTGCTGTCAGAGAATGCACAGTGTCTTTTCAGAAGCATTGCAAGGATTGGTGTCAGGTTGCCCCAAGTGCAGTATTGAAGTACGGAAGGAAGTGAATTAGGATGAGCCATGATGATATAGAGAAGCTGGCACATCTCAAATGTCAGTGTTTGTGGACATGGATTGCATATGGCCACTGTCCATGGAATAGGATGTCCAGATGGAGGTGGAAATGGCGAACTGGTGTCACCAAATGTTGGAATTTGGAATTCATGTTGGAATTCTCAGCTTCTAGTTTCTATCAGGCATGTGATAGAATAGGAGCCTACATATTAATGAGTGGAGATTCAGTAGTAATGAGGTGTTAATGATCAATGAACCCTTTAAGAAGCCTCTCGCAACTCACCAGTGAGAATCCCACCTCGACCCCCAGAACTCTCTTGGCAAAGTGACTTGCTGCCATTTGATGTCAAGAAAGATTCTTGCTCAACTTCCCTTACAATTTTCCCAAATATCTTGCTGTAGCCCACATTGTTCAGGTTCTGGGAGGGTTCAGCCGTTAGGTTTTTGATATATCATCGATGTAGTTGCTTTTGTGTTTGCTGGATAAAGTCACAATCCATAAAGTATTCATAAGTTCAGAAGAGGAATCCATAGATTAGATGTAAACATTTAAAACAGAAAACAAGAGATACATCTTTATTGAGTGTCACGAGGCTAGGGAATTCTCTTGCAGTTTGAGAGATTGCAGCAGAAACTAGGTCAATGTTTAAGATTAGATTGACGAAGCAGTTTAAGGAAAAGGAGCTGAATATTGTGCACGAACAATGCCAGTAACTGCATTGAGAGATTTTTGCTTAAGTGGAGGGTAAACACCAGTGTGGATGGTTTTCCTGTTGAAGCTTCTCATAGATCTCTGTGTCCTCTGATTTTGACCTCTGGCACATCCCTTACTTTATTCACTATTCTTTTGATACCTTGCTTTCAGCTTCCCAGAACATAAACCCAGTAATATATTCACAAACATTTTCGGTCTCTCAATTTTTCTCACTTCCTTCAATATGTTCCTCTAAACCTGTGGGTAAGGTGTTAGTGAAATTTGGTCAGTGAAGCAACTGATGACATTAATATAACTTAAGCAGAAGCCTGAACTGGAGACCGAGAAAGAGAGAAGCAACACATTGGTTTGAACGAGGAGTGCACAATGTCCATAGATTGAATGAAGAATCAGAATTACCTTATTATGCTTATATTCAGACTACTTGTGATGTAGACCAGTAAAGTAGATTTAGGAACTGAACCAGACATCTAAGATTCTTATGGGACTAGACAGAGTAGATATGGAAAGATTGTTTTCCCTTATGGGGGAGTCGAGGATTGAAGGACATCACTTCAAAACAAGACTTTGCACAATTAAGATGGAGCTGAGGGTGAATTTCTTCACGTAGGGTAGTGAATATGTAGTATCCTTTACCACAGAGGGCAGTTGAGACTGGGTCATTAAGTATATTTGAAGTTGAGATTAACAGATTTTTAAGGAAGGACAGTGGAGTTGAATGGTGGAGCATTTTCGATGAGATGAATAGCGTACTTAGAGGTCACAGAGTCATAGAGATGTACAATATGGAAACAGACTTTTTGGTTCAACCCGTCCATGCCGACCAGATATCCCAACCCAATCTAGTCCCACCTGCCAGCACCCGGCCCATTTCCCTCCAAACTCACCCTATTCATATACCCATCCAAATGCCTTTTAAATGTTGCAATTGTACCAGACTCCACCACTTCTTCTGGCAGCTCATTCCATACACTTACCACCCTCTGTGTGAAAAGGTAGCCCTATAGTTCTCTTTTATATCTTTACCCTCTTACCCTAAACCTATGCCCTCTAGTTCTGGACTCCCTAACCCCAGGGAAAAGACTTTGCCTATTTACTCTATCCATGCCCCTCATAATTTTGTAAACCTCTATAAGGTCACCTCTCACCACCGACACTCTAGGGAAAACAGCCCCAGCCTGTTTCAGCCTCTCCCTGTAGCTCAGATCCTCTAACCCTGGCAACATCCTTATAAATCTTTTCTGAACCTTTTCAAGTTTCACAACATCTTTCCAATAGGTAGGAGACCAGAATTGCACGCAATATTCAAACAGTGGCCTAACCAATGCCCTGTACAGCCACAACATGACCTCCCAATTCTTGTACTCAATACTCTGACCAATAAAGGAAAGCATACCAAATGCCTTCTTCACTATCCTATCTACCTGCGACTCCACTTTCAAGGAGCTATGAACCTGCACTCCAAGGTCTCTTTGTTTAGCAACACTCCCCAGGACCTTACCATTTAGTGTATAAGTCCTGCTAAGATTTGCTTTCCCAAAATGCACTGTATCCAAATGGTTGGTTCTCCCTGTATTCCGTGAGATCTAACCTTGCTAATCAGTCTCCCATGGAGAACCTTGTCGAACGCCTTACTGAAGTCCATATAGATCACATCTACTGCTTTGCCCTCATCGATCCTCTTTGTTACTTCTTCAAAAAACTCAATCAAGGTTGTGAGACATGATTTCCCATGCACAAACCATGTTGACTATCCCTAATCAGTCCTTGCCTTTCCAAATACATGTACATCCTGTCCCTCAGGATTCCCTCCAACAACTTGCCCACCATCAACATCAGACTCACTGGTCTATAGTCCCATGGCTTGTCTTTACCGCCCTTCTTAAACAGTGGCACCACGTTAGCCAACCTCCAGTCTTCCGGCACCTCACCTGTGACTAAGAATGATACAATTATCTCAGCAAGAGGCCCAACAATCACTTCTCTAGCTTCCCACAGAGTTCTTGGTTACACCTGATCAGGTCCTGCGGATTTATCCACATTTACCCATTTCAAGACATCCAGCACTTCCTCCTCTGTAATCTGGGCATTTTGGAAGATATCACCATCTGTTTCCCTACAGCCTATATCTTGCATATCCTTTTCCACAGTAAATACCGATGCAAAATACTCATTTAGTATCTCCCCCATTTTCTGCAGCTCCACCAAAGGCGCCTTGCTGATCTTTGAGGGGCTCTATTCTCTCCCGAGTTACCCTTTTGCCCTTAATGTATTTGTAAAAACCCTTTCGATTCTTCTTAATTCTATTTGCCAAAGCTATCTCATGTCCCCTTTTTGCCCTCCTGATTTCCCTCTTTAGTATACTGCTACTTCCTTTATACTCTTCTAAGGATTCACTCGATCTATCCTGTCTATACCTGACATATGCTTCCTTTTTTTCTTGACCAAACCCTCAATTTCTTTAGTTATCCAGCATTCCCTATACCTACCAGCCTTTCCTTTTACCATGACAGGAATATACTCTCTCTGGACTCTTGTTATCTCATTTCTGAAGGCTTCCCATTTTCCAGCCATCCCTTTACCTGCAAACATCTGCCTCCAATCAGCTTTCGAAAGTTCTTGCCTAATACCATCAAAATTGGCCTTTCTCTAATTTAGAACTTTAACTTTTAGATCTGATTTATCCTTTTCCATCATTATTTTAAAACTAATAGAATTATGGTCACTGGCCCCAAAGTGCAATCCCACTGACATCTCAGTCACCTGCTTTGCCTTATTTCCCAAGAGTAGGTCAAGTTTTGCACCTTCTCTTGTAGGTACATCCATATATTGAATCAGTGGTGCTGGAAAAGCACAACAGTTCAGAAAGCATCCGAGGAGCAGTAAAATCGACGTTTCGGGCAAATGCCCTTCATCAGGAATATCAGGTATTCCTGATGAAGGGCTTTTACCCGAAACGTCGATTTTACTGCTCCTCGGATGCTACCTGAACTGCCGTGCTTTTCCAGCACGACTAATCCAGAATCTGGTTTCCGTCATCTGCAGTCATTGTTTTTACCACATACTGAATCAGAAAATTGTCTTGTACGCACTTAAGAAATTCCTCTCCATCTAAACCTTTAACACTATGGCAGTCCCAGTCTATGTTTGGAAAGTTAAAATCCCCTACCATAACTACCCTATTATTCTTACAGATAGCTGAGATCTCCTTACAAGTTTGTTTCTCAATTTCCCTCTGACTATTAGACAGTCTATAATACAATCCCAATAATGTGATCATCCCTTTCTTATTTCTCAGTTCTATCCAAATATCTTCCCTGGATGTATTTCCAGGAATATCCTCCCTCAGCACAGCTGTAATGCTATCCCTGATCAAAAATGCCACTCCCCCTCCTCTCTTGCCTCCCTTTCTAACCTTCCTGTAGCATTTGTACCTGGAACATTAAGCTGCCAGTCCTGTCCATCCCTGAGCCATGTTTCTGTAATTACTATGATATCCCAGTCCCATGTTCCTAACCATGCCCTGAGTTCATCTGCCTTCCCTGTTAGGCCCCTTGCATTGAAATAAATGCAGTTTAATTTATTAGTCCTACATTGTCCATGCCTGCCCTGAATATTCTCACTTCTGTTCTCAGCTGTACCCGTCTCAGATCGATCTCTTTCCTCACTATCTCCCAGGGTCCCACTGCTCCCCCCACCTCCCAAGTTTAAATCCTCCCAAGCAGTTCTAGCAAATTTCCCTGCCAGTATATTAGTCCCCTTCCAATTTAGGTGCAATCCGTCCTTCTTGTACAGGTCACTTCTACCCCAAAAGAGATTCCAATGATCCAAAAATGTGAATCCTTCTCCCATACACCAGCTCCTTAGCCATGCATTCATCTGCTCTATCCTTGTATTCCTGCCCTCACTAGCACGTAGCACTGGGAGTAATCCAGATATTACTACCCTTGAGGACCTCCTTTTTAAATTTCTGCCTGACTCTCTGTAATCTCCCTTCAGAGTCTCAACCTTTTCCTTTCCTATATCATTGGTTCCAGTGTGGACAATGACCTCTTGCTGGCCCCTCTTCCCCTTGAGACCATTCTGCATCCTCTCTGAGACATCCTTGATCTTGGCACCAGGGAAGTAACACACCATTCTGCTTTATCACTGCTGGCCACAGAAACATCTGTCTGTCCCTCTGACTACACAATCCCCTAACACAATTGATCTCTTGGAACCCAACGTACCCCTTGTTGCATTAGAGCCAGTCTCAATACCCGAAACTTGGCTGTTCGTGTTACGTTCCCCTGAGAATCCATCATCCCCTACATTTTCCAAAACAGCATACCTGTTTGAAATGGGTGTATCCACATAAGACTCCCCGCCCGAGGTGCCGACCTCTCTTACCCTTCCTGGAGTTAACCCATCTATGTGACTGTATCTGAGACTTTCCCTCCTTCCTATAAGTGCCATCCATCACATACTGTTGCTGTTGAAATTTCCTCATCTCTTCTAACTGTCTCTCCAACCGATCCATTCGATCTGATAAGATTCACATCCAATAGCATTTATGGCAGATATAATCCGCAGAAACCCTTAAACTCTCTTTAAACTCCCACATCTGACAAGAAGTACATATCACTGCAAAGGCCATTTTTGCTCCTTCACAATCTACAGACCCAGAAAATAACACCATCTTATTCCGCTACAAAACACTGCCCAGGTTAAATTAATAGTTATGGCTTACATTTTAAGTCTAATCTAGAGATTTACCTCCAAAAACATATAATCAAGAAAGAACCCACTCCACCCACTATTGCAGCCTTTCTATTGGACAGACTTAAAACACTAATTAACATATCTGATTCTGTGTTGTGGACTTCGCCCAAACAGGTTCCTCCAAGATTAGTTGTGAAATTCACTGTTTGTTAATTTTCCCAGATGCACTCCGATATATGAATTATATCGGAGCAATATATGAATTCAAAACAGCAAAGGTAGTAACTCTGCAGGTTCTCTCTCTCTCGCTCTCTCTCTCCTGCACTGTATTTCTGCTCCTATGTCTCATGATCGTCTGGGGACTGGCATGTACTAGGCCCGGCAGAGAGTGCAGACTGGATCATCACTGAATTCCGTTTGGGTAACCCCAAACCCAAACTAAAACTTATCTTATTAAAAACAAAATACTGCTGATGCTGGAAATCTGAAACAAACACAGAAAATGCTGAGAAAAACCCAGCAGCATCTATGGAGAGAGATAAAGGGTTACATGTTCTACTCTGGTATGACTTTTCTTAAGAACTGATAGTTCACTTTATAAAAGGTTTGCTAAAATATGCTTTCACAGCCATATTTTCCCTCCTCAGTCACTGTTTCTGGCTCTGCCTTACCCTGCGCAATTTACAATCCTTCCATCCTTCATGTTTTGAACCAAAGCAAGATTTCAATATTTCAAAGACATACAATGCTCCTCAGACAGCTGCTTTCACCACATCTTGAAATCCACACTCAATGCTATATGCTGCCACTCTTGAAACGCTCTCCATCAGCACCAGACTATCTCAAAGCCGCCTTTGCCCTTGGTTCCAATTCACTCTTTAACCCATAATAAGTAATTTATTTTTTCCTCTTCCTTTCAGATGCTAAGGAACACCAGTTTGAAATAATCAAAGATGCTGGTACCCCTTTGAATCCTTCTTCCCTTACCTTCCCCCTGACTCCATTCCTTTATCCAAACGCCTGTACTTGTCATGTTATCAGCCACTTTATTGACTTAGCTTGTAATCATCTGTCCTTGTATTTGCTTCTGTGACTTGGTGCGAAATATTTTCTTGACAGTGCTCTTATTAGACATCCTGAGATATTTCACATATACATGAATAGCAGTTTGGGGTGTGGAATAGGAAAATATAGGCAGATGCTTTACTAAGTCATTTTCATTTAATGGAATTAGAAAACTAGTACTGAAGTTCTCAATTCTGTCTAATGAAGATTCTGCTTGTAATTTTCTTCATGTTGGAATAGTACAATTTAGAGACAGGTTCACTCTACTTTATGTGTAATAAATTTCTAAATCTATTCTTTAAAAACAAGTTCAATTTATTCTTATTACTAGCATAACTCATTATAAAATTGCCCAGTAAATGAGGTCTCAAATCGTACAATAATTCACAAATTTGGTTGGTTTGCTGAGCTCCAGCCAGCATTAAGGGATTGGAAATTTGCAACCACACAGTCATTACTTTCCAACATACGCTTATAACAGATGAGGTATCTCAATTTGGACAGAGACGCAGAAATATATCCACATTTATACATATGCACCATGAAAATGTTAACAAATGTGTTCAAAGATTTATTACATTGTTAACAATGAGGTAAGCTGTTCCTATGATTCTGAGCAATAATGGGAAAACTGGAAACTTCATATTGATGTTCAGTTTTACAATGTGAATTTCTTAACTGAACAAATTGCTCATCAAGTGATTGATGAGGGAAGTGTTTGATAATCTAGTTGGAGTACAATCAGTTAGTTTAATTGATCTGCTAGGATGTTGAAGTGAATAAGAAAATAAAGACACTCATTACTAATGCGGGGCTGACTATTCCAATCCATTCAAATGTTGTTTATTCTGAAGAATATTCCATCAAGCTTCCAACAGTTAATCAATAAGGTACTCAACGTTTTTTTTTAAATTCAATGTTAGACTGCTTACCTTAATGGCATATTGATACTCATCGCCTCATTTGGAAAATAAACCTTAAGAATGTACAAAAACATGTTTTTAAGAAATTGTCAGAGCTGTAAAAATCTATAAATACATATGTAAAGATCCTAAAAGTGGAATTTAGTTTGGCAAAACCCATTTAAAAAACTGAGTTTCATATGAAAGGAGCTTTAACTATAAAGCAGTTCGGAGTTATTGTATTGTGCAAGCTGTTCAGTTAGCTATATCCATTGTTTTGGAAATCCCATTATAGAGGCAATATTATGTTTCTAGAATCAGAACCCGGTGTATTTCCTGGAATGTGACCAAAAATTAAGATGCACAGGTAGGGTCTTCAGCCCATTGAGTCTGCTCTGCCTGTTAATGAGATTACGACTGATCTGATTAATCCTCAACTCTATTTCCTGCCTCTACCCTTGATTTCCTTACTGATTAAAAATTACTGAAGAAAAATCTGCCATTTTGTTTCTGCATTGGGTCAACAAAGATTAAGATTCATTACATAAATTAGTTAAAAATCATGAAAGACTTTGGGAGGATAAATGGTGATATATTACTTATATTTGGAAAATCAGTAACTATGGTAATATCTCTCATCTATCCCTAAAAAGGTTAACTGCAAGTAAGATATTTGCAAATACTGGTTACTAAATAATAAGATTTCTTTTATCGTAAATGATGATTGAAGTGGACCTATTGTATTTGATGAGTGCAAATTTATAGAAATATGGAGAAATGGGGGTGGTGGGAGTTAAAATAAGAGTCAAAGAATTCCGGTTGAAAAGGAAGGACCGACAGACGTGTAATTAGATGACAGACTCTTCTTTCCTTCTGTACTCCTTTTTTTGCATGATGTCATCATTTAAGCCTGAGACGTCCAATAACTGAATTTAACTTTTTAAGACTTGCTGGGGACATAAAAAGAGGATGTTTTACTTGACGGCATGAAAGGTAGCCCACTCATCTGTTTTACACCAATTCACGACCCATGTAAAAGTAACCAAATCACTTTGAAAGAGACTGTCTATTCTTGCTGAAGTTGAACTGTATGCTATTCCCTGAAATCTGATGCCTATTTCCACATTATTGGCAATGGCTGACAGATACATGTGTAACATGCCATGTTGTCCAGACATTAGTTAAGGGACAAGATGGCTATCCAACCAATTTTAGAAACTTGACTGTACTGCCAAATTTTCACCATTGAGGCAACAAGCAGCCGCAATTGTACACCCAAAGATTGCTACTAGTCACCAGACTTAGTTTAGAAAGTTCACTCCTGAGGCATTTGGCCATGCACTATTTTGTAAAGTGTATCATTCTTACCATGTTTTAAATGGCATATACATGTATGAGAGCAATTTGTAATTCGGTTATCATTGCAAGTTCAAATATTTCAAAAGTATAAAAGATTATAACTGGTATTTTTAAAAATATGAAGTATGACAACTAAATCAATTAAGTAAATAAGCTGAAAAATGAATTTTAGACGTCAAAATTTGAGTTAACATCAAGGTAACAGCATCCAGAGTTTCCTGGAACAAGTTGAGCTGATAGAAGTAAATTGCATTTTATTCCATTTTGGAAGACTTAAATGGAATGACCCATCAGCTGTAACTGTAGTGTGCCTTATGAGTTGTTGAAAGTAGAAACTGATCATAGAGAACAAATAGGCGAACTAGAAACTTGATGAATGGCATAACTAACAATCTATATCATTCACCATGTGACTTTCAAAATGTGAATTTGAGAAAGAAACCTGGCAATGTTTGAGAAAATAAGGTAAATTAGAATCAGATCAAACATAGACAATGAAGAAAAACTGAAGCAACAATTTACTTTTAACATAAAAAAAATAACAAAATTTACCTGCAGGAGTAAATGAAAATGTACTGCCCAGATCCTATATAGAGAGATTGGAAAAACTGGGCTTGCATTCTTTAGTTTCAAAGAATGAGAGATGACCTCATTAAAATCCATAAAATGCAGGTAGACAGGATAGATACAGGTAAGATGTTTCCTCTGATTAGGGAGTCTAAAAACAAAGAGCACAGTCCAAAATTAAGGTAAATGCGACTTAGATCACAGATGAGGAGACATGTTTTTACTTAGATGGTTGCAAGCCTTTAGAATTCTTTATGGCAGACGGCTGTGGAGACTGAGCCTTTGCATATGTTTAAGATAGAAATTGTTAGATTTTTGATTACAATTGGCATACAGGGTTATTGGGATGGCTGAGTGAAAAACATTTGAAATTTCAATCAGCCGTGATCATATTGAAAGTATGCCAGACTCAATGGGCTGAATGGTCATAATTGTTCCATTTAAGACTTCCAAGATGGACCAGATGGCCTATGGATGGGGCACCTATGCCATGAAATATCCACCTTAACTTGCCACAGTTAATTTGCATTAATGTATATCAATGGCACAATTCTTTTTTTTTGGCGTTGCTGGGGAATTTGATCATGAAGTTCTATTTTTGTGATGCCAATTACGGGAGATTGTAAATTGTCCAGTATTTATTGGTGCTTCACAACTCATGGAATATTTCTTCCACTCCACAATGTGTGGGGTTTAAATGTAATAATAATGATGGTGGATGAACTTGCCAAGTAAATCCTGGTCCAACATAATGCCAGGCAAATATTTAGACATTCTGATGAGTTACAACTTGGGTAGCAGAGGAAGAAAGAAAATAGTGTTATTACACATCTGAGACAGCACACCACCTTTTATGCTGCACAATAGTATCAGCTTTTGCTGATTTTAAAAATGAATATTTCTAGCAAGTTGGCTTTACACTGAAATTAAAGAAATCAATCATTCTATATCAAATCTAAAGTCTGCCAGTCAAGTACCAATCAATGTTTTGTAATGTTTCCATAATGTTTGTCACTTAACTTTGTAAAACAAATAACATGAATGTATGTATTACACCTAACTCTAGTTATTGAAGTAATCTTTTTGTTTCAGAACGAGATGAGCACAATGTAATCAAATATGCTTTCTGTTCATCAGGATAAGCAGAGCACAAAACATACTTCATTTTTGCATAGATGTTTGAAAGTTAGTAAATTTAAGGTAAGAAATACCTTAAATTGCATTTATTTATAGCATTTTTCATCAGGGATCCAGTGAATGTGTTCTGTTTGGATTTGCAGAAGGCATTTGATAGGAGCTGCTAATTAAGACAAGAGTCCATGGTGTTAGGAGCATGTTACTGGTATGGGTAAAGGATTGGCTACCTGGCAGAGGCAGAAAATGGGGATAAAGGAGTCTTTTTCAGGATGGCACCTGGTGACTACAGAGGAACCTCGATTATTCGACATTCGATTATCTGAATATCGGATTATTTGGCAAGATCGCAAGGTCCCGATGCTCAGCTAAACTATGTTATCTGGCATTTGATTAACTGGAATTCAATTAATCGAATGAAATACACACTGCTCTTGTCCTTTGGATAATCGAGAGTCCTGTGTAGTGGTGTTCCGCAGTGGTCAGTGTTGGGACCACAACTATTCATGTTACACATTAATTATCTTGATGAAGGCACTGAGGGCATTGCTGCTAAGTTTACAGATGACACAAAGATAGATGGAGAGACAGGTAGTGTTGAGGAAGTGGGGAGGTTGCAGGAAGACTTGGACCAGTGTGGAGAGTGAGCAAAGAAATAGCAGATGAAATAAAATGTGGGCAAGTGTGAAACTATGAACTTTGGAACAAATAATTAAGACTGTTTTCTAACTGGGGTAAGTCTTTGGCAATCTGAAGGGATTCAGGAGCCATACTTCAGGATTCCCTTAAGATTAATGTGCAGTTTGGAAAGCAAATGCAATGTTAGCATTCATTTTGAGATGGCTAGAATGTAAGAGCACGGATATACTACTGAGGATGTAAACTTCTGTGAACAGACTGCATTTGGAATAATGTGAGCAGTTTTGAGCATTGTATCTGGGGAATGATGTCCTGGCATTGAAGAGAGTTGAGAGAAAGTTTACTTGAATTATCCCAGGAATGAAGGGTTTAACACATGAGAAGCAGTTGAGGACTCCAGGTCTGTGCTTGATTGGGTTTAGGAGGATGAGGGGTGATCTCATTGAAACTTACAGAACACTGAGAGAGCTGGATGGATTGGGTATGAAGAAGATGTTTCCACTAATGGGACAGACTAGGACCTAATGGTCCTAGTCAAGTCAAGAAATAACCCTTTAGAACTAAGATGATTAGGGGGTTAGATAGGGTTGACAGTGTGAACCTTTTCCCGCGTATGGAGTCAGGTATTACAAGGGGGCATAGCTTTAAATTAAGGGGGGGTAGATATAGGACTGAAGTTAGGGGTAGGTTCTTCACTCAGCGAGTCGTAAGTTCATGGAATGCCCTGCCAGCAGCAGTGGTGGACTCTCCCTCTTTATGGGCATTTAAGCGGGCATTGGATAGGTATATGGAGGATAGTAGGTTAGTATAGGTTAGGTGGGCTTGGATCGGCGCAACATCGAGGGCCAAAGGGCCTGTACTGCGCTGTATTCTTCTATGTTCTATGTTCTATGAGGAGCAATTTCTTCCGTGGTCGTGTATCTGTTGAACTCATTGCCACAGAAAGTTGTGGCAGCCAAGTCATTGAGTGTATTTAAGACAGATTAGTATAGGAATCAATGGTTACAGGGAGAAGATCGGAGAATTGGGCTGAGAAACTTATCAGCAATGATCTAATAGCAGAGCAGACGTGATGAACTGAATAGCCTAATTTTGCATTAATGTCTTATTCTCTTTTTTGCAAGGTTTGTGAAGGTTTGTAGCTCAGGTTGAGGTTTAGGGTGTAATTTTGCTCGCTGAGCTGTAGGTTTGATATCCAGACGTTTCATTACCCGGCTAGGTAACATCATCAGTGGCGACCTCCAAGTGAAGCGAAGCTGTTGTCTCCTGCTTTCTATTTATATGTTTGTCCTGGATGGGGTTCCTGGGGTTTGTGGTGATGTCATTTCCTGTTCATTTTCTGAGGGATTGATAGATGGTATCTAGATCTATGTGTTTGTTTATGGCGTTGTGGTTGGAGTGCCAGGCCTCTAGGAATTCTCTGGCATGTCTTTGCTTAGCCTGTCCCAGGATAGATGTGTTGTCCCAATCGAATTGGTG
>NC_057715.1:38014117-38025458 GCF_004010195.1 Chiloscyllium plagiosum
AATGAAAGGATAACAGAGAACTACAAACCTGCATATACAGAAAACCGACAAACACTGACCAAATACTTAACTACACCAGCAACCATCCCAACACACACAAACGAAGCTGTATCAGAACACTATTCCAATGAGCCACCACACACTGCAGCACAGACGAACTTCGGAAAACCGAGGCGAACCACCTATACAACGTATTCAAGAAGAACAGATACTCAAAAAAATACAGTGCGCAATTAATCATATTAGTACATTTCATGCCTTTATTTCAGGTTAAGAAGAAACAGGTGATGACTATCAATTGTCTAAGCACATATGTATTGGCAGCACCTGTAACAATAGGGTATGGAAGGAGTTGTAAGACTTGAGTAGTCAGTAATATATCCACAATGAAACCTTTCTTGTTTGTATTCATATTGACATTCCTTTCCCTCCAGTTCTCATTTTGTGTTGAACTTGTTTATTAATTGTTTTATTTTATACATTTATCCTTTCCTTTTATTGTTGACACTGACAAAATATTGTACATAACATTCACAGCATCCTAGAAAGGATATCTACATTTCGATGTCCCACAATTTGGGTTTTAAATATAATGTGATCTGAATAGAGGTAAAAATTCCACTTTATGTCTTTCAGCACATAATCTTTTATAAGTGCAATTTCTAGCAAAATGTCTAAAAATAAAGAGCAGGATTGTTTGCATTATGTAGCTGTTTGATAAGTTTAAATTCCCATTCTTCAGAGAGAGTTTGCTTGATGGAAAATTACATATTGTCAAAATTTATCAGCAAGATACAGGCAGCATGATTCAGCACAATTCTGGACTTACCAGAAGCCTAACCAGCCACTGATAAATGAGGTAGGTTTTTCATACATACTATTGCCTATAAGTGTTGCCTTGATACGTCACTGTTGTTTCTGCAAGAATCCTGGAGAAACATTGTCATCTGCTGTTCTGACAGGGTTTCAGCCAAAGATTGATTGGATGATTGGGAAATGCAATCTTTGTGAAATTTGGAAGAAACTACCGAGTCATTACAAGAATGAAGCTAATTTACCTTTCAATATAGCACAAACCATTAGGAGATCTGGTCCCTATTATCACTAAGCCATGAACACAGTGTTTAAAAAGAAGATAAAGCATTGTATATTAAAACAATATGGTTTAGGGGCTGTGACTCATAAGCCTGGCACAATTAAAATAATAAAATCACTAATTGAGTTGTCAAATGCTACAGCATTGAAGGAGGCCACTTATGTTTCTGTGCATATGTCAGTTCTTTCAAAGAGATACCTAATTAGTTGCACATTCCTAGTCATTCCCCAATGGTCCACAATTTATTCCTTTATAAGTACATATCTAATTCTCTTTTTTGAAAGCTACTGTTGAATTTGCTTCCATAAGTATTGCAGGCAGTTTATTTCAGATCATTATTATTCCTAGGAAGGAAAATTCTCCTCACCTCCCCCATGGTTCATTTGCTAATTATCCTAAATCTGTGTTCTCCATCTATGAAGTACCCTGCCAGTGGAAACCGTTCCTTCTAATCTACACTATAAATCCATTCCTTGTGTGGTGATTTTAAGGCTAGCTGCTGAGAAGATGTTTTCTCTTATAGGGTAATTTAGGATGAGGGGATATAGTTAAGTATCCTCTATCTTTAATGATAGAAAGTACAATTAAAGATCCAGCCAGTCCTCTTTCAATGCCAGTACCTAATCCCCTAAAGATGAAATACATTAATGTTTTGTTCCAGAAGAGCCTGTCATATCCTATGCTACTTGAGCATCAACAAACCTGTGAGATAGAGGAATGTGGGGGTTGGGTGACTCTAAGTTTCTTTCTCTCCCATTCTCCCTGACCCACATGGCAGTCTCTGTCCATGCTGAAGCATTTCACCACTGCAGCCACTTTGGATTGACAGAATTTGGCCTGTCTTCAGAATTTGAGGTTCAAGTTGTTTAAATCTTTAATAAAAGTATGTACTATTTTTGTTTGGCCATGGTCACAACTCAGTGTGGTGGTAGTCTAGAGTTCAAGGCCCACTATTCCTTGAGTTGTTATGAATGTGAAAAGATTTAGTCAATCTGTCCAAAGTGGCAAACTCAGGTTAAAAAGAAAACCAGGTTTCTGCAATTATTAAGAAAATAATTTTATCATGAATGAATTGGCTTTAACAAATGGCAGTTAGGAAATGTGAATTGTTAAAGTATAACACTGCAATGTAAACTTTATCTCTTTATAAATTCCCCTTTCACAGTCAGACACACAAAGCTAGACAAGACATGGATATTATGGGTGGAAAAAGAAGACCAGGAAACACAGTTTGATAGCACCAGTCTGGCCCATGGGATTCAATGGGTTGATTTCTTCTTCTACCTTTCAATTACTTTTCTTTTAACTGGTGACAAGGTTTGTTTGCACCTGGCTGGTCTCTTTCATTCACTGTTTGAGACTTTGTCCTTTCACCATCATTTAAAGGCATTTTATTCCTACTTCAATAGGGACCTGAAGAGAAAACCGAGTGAAAGGCAGATTATTGTTACTGGAAACATTATGGTGCTTCTTAATAAAAAGAAGAGATAAATCTTTTGATTTTTTTTCTCTCTTTCTAGGCTAGTTAGTCATTGTGCTGCATTGCTCTTGCATAAGCCATGATTACCTGTATGGAGCCAATCAGAGTGTTTTTGTCAAATTGTTTGCCTTGTTAACTCAGAATCTTTTGGCTCTGCACTGTTTATGTTTTGCGCTTGCTGTTCTGGGAAAGTAACATTGTATACAACTCAGTGTGTTCTAGTAAACATGAATTTTTAAAATGCAGCATATCCTTCTTGGTTTAGTAGCATCTTCCTTTTTTTAGTCCAGAGTTTAAAAGAAAGGAAATAGAAATATGTACTCTTACACTATGCACTTTTCCATCAATAATTCTGCCTGTGTGCAATATATTTGGAGTAACAACAAAGGAATTTATTCAAACTTGTTGGAATATGATATATATATGTATATGGCCATAAAGTATTAACTATTAATATATTATTTGGTGGCACACAACTCAGTCATACATATCACAAATAACTACATTTGTTCCCTGGTCTGTCATGAGTGAATTCATTCATAAGATTATTGATATTGCTATCAAGACTTCAGGGTTGGAAAAGAAAAACTGTCCAATTCACTCAGCTTCGATTCCTGTGGTGTGGATGCTACAGGGCTGCACTGACTGACAACAGAAATGGTTTAGTCGCATTAACTAAACAAATCCCCACGGTTAAATTGCTTGACATGTCTTATTATGTAGGTTTCAAAATAGTGGCTGTCTACCTAATTCCAACATCTCAAAATAGAACCAAAGTATTCAGTGGGGAAATGATTGCGGGGGACAACAGCAGTACATAGAGAACAAAAACCATAATTGGCTGCATAAATAGAAAGAATAGAAAGAACATTGAGATACAATTTCCATAATAAATACAATTTTCTGTGTGCTTTGATTGGGAGTAGTCATTTTCTTTTCCATGATAAGTTGGTGTAAATGTAATTTGAATCCCACTGATTTTCCAGATTAAACGAGTGCAGTTGGTGAAGTTTCCCTCCTACACTTATTTCTTTGTCATGTGCTAATGAACTTCATAGAAGTCTGCTTAGCTATAACAGAGATAATTTTCATCAGGTCCAGTAATTAATATACTTTTTTGAGAGGAGTAATTTGGGCATCTCCAAAATTCTGACATTTTGAAATATCACATTTTATATATTATTCCAATTTATATTTGTCCAAGACTTTAGCACTTAGTAGAATGAAGAAGGTTTCTCTTGCAGTAGATGTTCACAGTCTCTGGAGATATGTAGGGTAGTTGTATATCATTAATTGAACCCACAAAGCCATCAATGGCAGGGAATACTTTTAGTTATTAACTTAAATATATCAAACTATTGCTTGTTTCTTTGTGTGTTAAGGAAGTTATTTGAAGATTGCCTGAATTGTAACTGCAGAGGTGCCTGAAACGCATAGCTGTTTCAAAGGTACATGGACGAAGTTTTGCACTCATGGATAGGAGATGTACATCAAGCTAGCCACACACTCAGAGGTCATTGTACTAAACAAAAACAATCTTGTGGACTGTCTGAGTTGCTGGGAGCACATGTCAGTTCTTGGGCATGGTCTGATTTCCCAAATGTCACCCAACATTGCCAAGCAGACTAAGAACACTATTCTATCAAATGACAATGCTTACATATTTCCCTGCAACATCTTGGTATAATAATGAGGCATAAGGGCAGATGACAAAATACTTTGTTTTGACAAGGTGAGACATGGTTGAACAGTTTCCATCTTTTTCCCCCTCCTTGTTTAATGTTAATAATTTTATTTTTGCCTTTGTAAAGGATGTCTTGAATCCCTATATTATGGAAACAGACCTTTAAGCCCAACAAGAGCACATGACCTTTCAAATAACATCCTATCCAGAATCTTCCCCCACCTTATCCCTGTTTCCCTGCATTCCCCATGGCTAATCCATGGGAGCCTGCATATCCTTGGACACTATGGGTAATTTAGCATGGCCAATCCACCTAACCTGCACATCTTTGGACTGTGGGAGGAAACTGGAGCACTGGAGAAAACCCACACAGACTCAGGGAGAATATGCACACTCCATACAGAGAGTGTGGAATCAAACTGGGTCCCTGATACCGTGAGTGCTAACCACTGAGCCACTATGCTGCCCCTACATTTGCCAATTTAGTGAATGCTTGACCATTTATGCATTGTGATCATAAAGATATCAATCCAATAGGTTTCCTTGAGTTTAGCAAAGAATAGGTTGATTTTGTTTTATATTTCAATTGATCTAAAGAAATAATCAAATCCCTTCCAACTTTTGCATGCATACACACACACATATTGAAAAATAGATTACTGTTTGGGGAAGGATAGGATTGACAAAAAGAATATATGGAAAAATGAAAGAAATGAATTGCTTGGTTTTTGGGGACTTGGCCAGCTTCAGAATGAACTTAGTAGTTGCATGCCTTTTCTTCAATGAACCCAATACTTCATTTTAATGATGTAAATACTGATTTAGTTATTCTTCTGGAGATGGTAAATTCCTTTCACATCTGCAATGTGGATATTTCTGAATGGTCATGGTCAGCAAATGCAGATAAGTTGGAGAGAGAATGTGAAGCAGATATAACACCATTTGAGTCTTTACTCTCAGCCTCCCTGCTGCCTATCCTTAGCTCTGTAAAAAAAAATGCTTCAACATACAAAAAGTTAGCTTGCTACATGATCTTCACTCTAATTGCCCAAGAAATCCAAGTTCATTGCCAGTATACTTCAAAATCAATTTGTTTGGATGATGTCTGGCAATGTTTCTTAGCCAGAGTCCTATTGTCCAAGTGATTAACCTTAATGGTTCATGCTAACAGTTTTTGCCTAAACACTTTATTAATGGCTCAGAAATTGTAGGCCCATAATATCTCACTGTGGTCATTGTCTTTGATGAGCTTTCTAGGCCTCAAGTTTGTAGAAAGCGCAACATGGGATGCCAGTCTCCTGTTTATTGGAATAGCCTACTTTAAAGGTAACAAAGAAATATTAATGGCTTCACCAACAGTTAAACATGAGGTGGGGTGATGTTGAGCAATGTAACAATAAGGAAATGGGCTGTCTTAGTATGGCATTGCTAAGTGGTCAAAAGCTCATCATAGTTGGCTATGACAACAAGCTAGTCATTATAGATAAGCAGGTTGTCCATTAGGCTAAGATGGTGGTGATGTTCAAAGTACCATTTTAAAATGCATTTGTTTCAAACATTCATGGGCCATCAAGTGAAACAATGCTGTCAGATCTTCATGCTTCATTGTCAACCAGAGCATGTATATTTTATCTAACTTCTGAAGGATTATTAGAACAAAATTGATAGATAAGGAAGCATAGAATTGACTTCTTTGACAAACCAAACATCATTTAGTGTAGGCCTCCCCAAAAGGGATGGGACGAAACATCAGCCATGGTTTGCAGTTTGTCCTGAAAGTGTCAGTACACATAAGCTTTAATTGAAACCACTAGGTCTGGGACAGCATGTTAAGCAGAGGTATTTCTGGCTTCTGATCCATTTGTTTGATGAATCTAATTACAAGGACCTATGATTTGGAGATGCCAGTGTTGGACTGGGGTGTACAAAGTTAAAAATAACACAACACCAGGTTATAGTCCAACAGGTTTAATTGGAAGCACTATCTTTCAGAGTGCTGCTCCTTCATCAGGGGGTTGTGGAGTTGATGGCTGGTTTATCCCACAACCCCCGATGAAGGAACAGCACTCCGAAAGCTAGTGCTTCCAATTAAGCCTGTTGGACTATAACCTGGTGTTACATGATTTTTAACTTTGTACAAGGTCCTAGTCAGAATACTCCTTACAGGGTCATGTGAGTTCTGAGATCTCTTTATTAAACATTGCTTTCCACAATTCAGTATCTGAAAGTGCTTGTAAGTGTAATAGGTAGGTTTTGTGGAGCGACCTCATTAAATTTGAAATGATAATACTCCTATGGCAATTGCAATGATAGTGGGAAGACCTAGGTCATAATGGGATAGGTTTTGAGTGGATGTCAACATGCTCTTAATTGTAGTGAAGGGCTGTGGTTGGTGGATGTCCTATTACCAAACCAGATCTTATTTTAGATACTGTCTGAGTGACATAGTAATATTTGCATGATTGAGCAAAAACATGTCCAAATGATTAACCATGACCATGAGACACTATATTCAATGACTTTCATAGGTGAGAGGACATTCAGAATGGGTTCTGTTTTGTAGAGTATGATGCTGTCATTCCTGTTGCATCTATCACATAGCCTGGGAAGTTGATGGCTGGTTTAGAAAACACACATTTTTGATTTAAAATGAGACTTCCATCCTGTCAGTGTTGTATTACTCCATTATCATGTTCCAATTTGATGGAGTCATGGATAAGAACATTACCCCATATGGCAGACGGCTTTCTCGAGACCCTTTAGGATGTCAATCATGATGCATTGGAATATTTTTGATATTGAGGCACTTCCAAATGGAGTTAAAACAATATCTCCTGGGAGGGATGATACAAATAGTTAAGGATTTGGACTCTTCATCTGATGATAGGTGCCAGAAGCCATTATTAGTATATAAATTCCTGAATACAGAGTTTTATTTTATTGAACTTTGCCAAGTATCTGTCAATAGATGCCATAGAATGAATTTCTCCTGCCTTATTCAATTAGTAATGTAAATCCATGTGCATAAAGAACTATTCAGCTTCGGCACGAATCCCATTCTAGATTGTCAAGAAGTGGGCTGAAAGACTATTAATATCACCTATCAGTAGCAGGCATCTGTCTCCCTCTTGATCTTATGAGGAGAGGGTGCAGAACCTTCTTTGGGGAAAACAGGCATACCAACTTGGCCATTACTTTCATATGCCGCTTGATGTTTCTCCACTCCAGAATAGTTTTGGGAATTTTTTTCAGAATTTGTCAGGAATATCACAGTTGATTAAATCCTCAGTGTTGCCAAAAAGATACATGTCTGTCCAGGTTCTGCAGTTTAGACTCCTAATTGTAGACCTTAGTAATTTCTTTTCCTAAAGAAAAATTACAGTCATCTGACCTTGGTTCGTCAGCTGGATGCCCTCTGGTCCATGGGGTTGAATGGTATAGATGGTAGATATTTGGATAAATTCACACTCCAACAAATGAATGATATTGGACAGAATGGGCACTCCTTCCCTGACCAATTGTAAACCAATCTTCTAACCATTGACCATTATATCCAGGGTGCAAAAATATCCCTTGGACTAAACTTGCATAAGCACATGGATGATGATGGGATAGTGTAGGGGGACGAGCTGAGAATAGTTCACAGGTTGGCACAAAATCGAGGAACGAAGGTCCTGTTCTGTGCTGTATTGTTCTATGTTCTCTGTTCTATGTTTTATGCAACCGAATTAAATAATAATGATGAACTGAAAAAAAGATCCAGTATTTGAGAAATGTACGTTTAAGAGTAGCATTGTTTGGATTTTCCTAGCTGGAGGCATGAAATGTTTATTGCAGCAGACGTTTTGGAGTTCTCTCATGTGGGAATGTAGGCAGGTTAATTAATGGCTGGGTAGGCTTGGTGGCTGTTGCATGCTAAAATGAAAAGATTTAACATTAACTGTGATAGTACCCTGACTCTTCCCATGCTGCCATTTAGCAAGAGTTCTCAGCATCTGATTATCTCGTAGAATCATAGATAAATAGTAGCCAACTGTGATTACCCTGGAAAGAAGGTTTTTGCAGTAGCATTTTCGGTGGCATTGTCAAATTGCTCATGTTTTATCTCAGCATTGGGGAACCACAAAATAGATCCTGAATTTTCTGTCATGTTCTAAGGACTCGGCAGGTGTAAGGCTTTGTCCATCCCACATAAATGGCAGTTGTGAGATTCTCAATCTGCTTGTTGAAATGGAAGTTTCTCAAGCATTTTCTTTATGACTTACCCTGTATTTAACCAGGAACCTTATAAAATAGATTGCATCCCACTGTCACCACATAGTAACATTAGGGAACATGCAGGGTGTTCTTCTCATGAGAATCCACAACCAGTGTTTGTGAAAACTGACAATCTTTATAAATTACTGACACTACAGGCAAGGGAGGCTTAAGTAGAGTATTTCTTAAACGTATCACTCCGTTTCAAGTTACATGCGATCTAACGTCATCTGACTTCACCGATTATGCAATTTAGCTATTAGCCTAACAGTTATTAACTCCTTTATGTCACGACAACAAAAAGCAAGGTGGTATTGAATTTGATTATATTTTTCACCTTATACTTTGCATAATTGTGTCTTCAAACAGTAGCTATTTCCATGGGAGGCTGAACAAACAGGCCAAAGAATCCCCATGATTTCTGCTCTCAAAGTATTCAGCATACAATACATTCAACACAAACCCAGATTATAAGTGCTAATTTTCCCACTCAGTGTATGTTCAACTATTCTCGAGTGAATCTCTTATAGTTAAGAGAGAGTAAAAGTCATTTGCATTTGACCATGTTATTTTTATGAGTAAGCTTAGGGAAACGTCTTGCAGCCTTGAAGGACTGAAAAAATGCTTTGCATTGATAAGACTATCAATTAGCTAAATTTGCTTTTGAGTTCCAGTTTTCTCTTCATGCCCATGGCAATACAAAACACATTACTGATTCGCTGTTGTATTTTACATGTTAAATGTGCATTACTTGGACATCTCAATAAAATTTGAGAACTAAATTTGCGAACTGTACCAAGGAAGTTTTACACCTGGCAAGTGGCAGATCTGATGTACATGACAATTTGCAAAATTTAGAAACATTAAACATCGGGCCTGAGGGCAGACACTGGACTTGAAGTTGAAACGGTTTTAGTTCATTTTGTTCCAATAGAGAAAACAGTCTGTCCATTTGAAATGTTTTGTGACATTCCACACATTAGATGGAAGGTATTTATAGCTTAGCAACACAGCTTTGCAATGAATATAGAAACTGCTGTGTTGCAAGAGTGTTTCTTTCAATAAGATGGTAACTAGCTGTACTAAAAAGCAAACTCAACTGCAAAATAGATATATTTTGCTACTTTGTAGTATTGGAATATATGGATAATAATTTATCCCATCTAGTTATATACAGGAAATAAGAAATTATAAACCAAAAAATGTTAGAATCAATAATAAATTGGAAATGCTCTTATGTACTTCGTCACATTAAAAAATACTGGGACATGTGTCTAAATCTACTGACCTAATCCAATTATTCCAGTCCTGCCCTTGTGTATTAGCTGACTGGCCAACATACAGAACATGTTTGTATATTGTGTAGACAAGTGACCATAGACCTATCATTGACCCACAGCTGGAGAAATCAGGCCAACTGAAACAGCAACCAGCAGAACAGTGGACACCAAGGTTGAAGATTTCACTAAGGTTTGGGGAAACCAGCCCAAGACTTACGTGTTGGAGATGTTTCAATCACTGTTAATGGCCCGTATGACCTCCAGATAATTCCTGAGGATGTACACTGTACTCATCCATGGATGAGCAAAACTGATGGATATTGTCACAACCCCATTGGATGCTTTGAACTCAGTTCATGACCTCATTGGCCAAAAGCCACAGAACATTCAGGTCGGTCTGAGTTGAGGCAGTATAAGAACACATACCTAGAACCCCCCTCCAACCTCCAAGTGGAGGGAGAGAGGGGGGAGAGAGTGAGAGTGAGAGTGAGTGTGAGAGAGAGTGAGATAGATAGATAGATAGATAGATAGATAGATAGAAAGATAGATAGAAACATACATACATACATACATACATACATACATACATAGAGAAGGAATATCTTGTTCCTAAAATCAAGCTGAGCCACAAACTGGATTCCATGTGCCTTTATCAACCTCAACAACAACAGTGCTTGGGTATAGTGTTTTTAATACATAAACTGGTTGAAATGTCCAAAGCATGGACAGAATTGCTGTCTCTGAATGTGCCTTCGATTAAAGATTTTTACATAACCTGCAAAGTTGAACTCTAACAACCTTGAACCTCAGAAATCCAACCTGCCTGAACCTGAATTAAGAGGTGGTTGCCCCATGTGACCGCTAGGATTTAAATGGGTGGAAGTGGGTAAAGGTTTCTGTCCAATGATTGGGCATAAACTAAGTACTTGTAAAGTGAGGAGGACAAACAGCCAACATCCTCATGGTTAAATTCATCTGCTGGTAGAAGGAACTTATACAGAAACTAACGGTAGACTCTATGATTCTACAGCAAGAGCCAAGAAATTAATGAACCTGGTCTGTGTCATAAAAGGACTATGCAAATTGTTGTGCTGTATGAATTTTACTCTGAGTGCCTCAGTAAAATCTTGTAACGAAGATGCAACCTGGCTGAGCAATGGAGCTCCAACCACTTGGAGAGAGAGAGAAGATCCACCTGACCTGCAAGACCCACCTTCGTTTTAGAGAACTAGATATACGTTGGTGAGGAAGAAGATTCCAGCAGCCCAACTGAAACATGAGGCATTTTCACAATTAATATCCTTTCTCAGATAGATAGACCTAGATAATAAAAATGTGGGAATTTGAGAAATGCTCACACTTTGTTGCGGAATATATTATTATTAAAATTGAGTTGAACCGCAAACTGACTTCTGCCCCGGTGCTCACCTTCCACCCTACCAACCTTCGCATAAACCAAATCATCCGCCGACATTTCCGCCACCTCCAAAAAGACCCCATCACCAGGGATATATTTCCCTCCCCACCCCTTTCCGCCTTCCGCA
>NC_057715.1:38025958-38085621 GCF_004010195.1 Chiloscyllium plagiosum
ATTGTACTCTATGCTACTTTCTCCCCACCTCCACTCTCCTCTAGCTTATCTCTCCACACTTCAGCCTCACTGCCTTTATTTCTGATAAAGGGCTTTTGCCCGAAACGTCGATTTTGGAGCTTCTTGGATGCTGCCTGAACTGCTGTGCTCTTCCAGCACCACTAATCCAGAATCTGGTTTCCAGCATCTGCAGTCATTGTTTTTACCTTCTGTATCACCTTGTCTGTCTCACTGACTAGCGTTTGGGTAAAATGTTTTTAATACATAAACTGGTCAGTGTCCAAAGCACTGACAACAACTGTTTTGCTTTGAGATATTCTATGGGCAAGCAAACATTTTTTAAAAATATTCAGTACTCAACATAAAGTTTCTTATAGTCATAGTGAGCTACAGTATGGAAACAAGCCTTTTGCGCCAACTTTGCCATGCTGACCAGTTTTCAAAATTAAACTAATTCCATTTGCCTGCATTTGGTCTATATCTTTCCATCCTTATCCCATCCATATACCTATCTAAATGTTTATTCAATGACAAATTTGTACTCATCTCTACCACTATCTCTAGCAGCCCCTTCCAGACATTCGTCACTCTTTGTGTGAAAAAGTGCTCCTTTGGATCCTTTCGTATCTCTCCTCTCTCATCTTCAACCCGCATCCTCCAGTATTAGACTCCCCTAACATCAGAAAAGCTGTTGGTTATCTAGCCTTCTCTACGCCTCTCATGATTTTACATACCACTATAAAGCCAACTCTCAATCTTGTACACTTCAGGGAAATAGTCTCAACCTATCCAACATGTATTTATAAATCAAAGCTTTCAGTCCAGATTGTAAATCTTTTCTAGTTTAATAATATCTTTCTGAACATGTGATCCATGTTGAGGATCTCTCCATAGACAAACCCCTTAAGACAACTTTAGATGGAACTTGGATAAAAGCAAATTACTGCGGATGCTGGAATCTGAAAGCAAAAGAAAAAATGCTGGAAAATCTCAGCAGGTCTGGCAGCATCTGTAAGGAGAGAAAAGAGCTGACGTTTCAGGTCTAACTCACCCTTTGTCAAGGCTTCTGGTCTCAAAATTGTACAAATTGGTAAATTATCTTTTTTGATGTGACAAACTGCTGAGACAGTGGTATAATGGCAATGCCAGCTTTGACAAAGGGTCAGTTCGACTCGAAACATCAGCTCTTTTCTCTCCTTACAGATGCTGCCAGACCTGCTGAGATTTTTCAGCATTTTTTCTTTTGGTTTTAGATGGAACTTGTGAGCTGAGAATGATCTTGCAATGTGACAGTGTTTGAAAGCATTTCTTTTGCCATTGTAATACCTATGCTATCAGAGCTATTCAATTGGAACCTATTTTGTTACTTTTATAACAGTGACATGACTGTATGGCTTCTGGTCTCAAAATTGTACAAATTGGTAAATTATCTTTTTTTGATGTGACAAACTGCTGAGACAGTGGTATAACGGCAATGTCACTGAATTAGAAATCGAGAGGCCCGATCAGTCACCTAGAGGACATGCATTCAAATTCCACTGTGGAATTTAAATTCAATCCATAAAGTTTGGAACTGAAAGCTCATCTCCAAAATGGCATCAAGGTAATTCCCATTTATTGTTGTGAAAATTCATTTGCTTCAAGTTGTTATTTAGGGAGAAAAATCTGCCACTCTTACATGATCTGGCCTACATGTTGCTCTAGACCTACATCAATGTGGTTAACTCTAAACTATAGTTGGCAATGGCCAAACAGACCACTCCGATCAACAACAATTAGAAATGGGCAACAAATACTGACCTCACCAGCAACGTCAATATAAATCTGAGAGAATAAAAACAATTGTACAACTTATGATAATCATTTTTAAAATGATTTTTGTTTGTGGTCAAACAGCCATAGGCTCAGAAGTGGACATTTTAAATTTACCCACAGCCAGAGGAATTGTGTCTCACAGAAAATTGACCAAACAGACGTAAACAGCAGCCAGTAACTATCGGCTACAGAGAACATTAGAAACCAAGGTCAAAGATGTTACAAAGGTTCAGTGGGAACCACTTACAAATAACCCGAGAGTGAATATTAGAGAAGTTTCCATCAGACTTCCAGCCTGTGTTCAAAAAACCAAAGCACTGTAGATGCGAGAAATCAGAAACCAAATCAGAAATTGCTAGAAGACCTCACCAGGCCTGGCAACATCTGTGGTGATAAAGCAGATTTACTGTTTCAGGTCAAATGACCCTTTGGCATCCTTCTTTGGAAAAGGGCTTCCTGCACTCGAAGCTTCAACTCTGATTTGTTTCCATACATGCTGACAGACCTGCTGAGGTTTTACAATAATTTCTGATTTGTTACTGAAGACTTGCACTTTACACCTTTCCAAGCATGGCAATAGTGAAGGATGTTTGCAAAATCCCATTGCATGTTTTGAAACTCGCTATGACTTCATTGGCCAAACCCACAGAACAATTGGAAAGGCCCAGGTCAAAGGGTTATAAGTATACACACACCTGGAAGTCACCCTCTCAGTGAAAACACGTGGCAGAAGACCATATGGCAATCCAAAAAGATTCAGGAGAAAATGCACTCTGATCTGTGAGGCCCACCTTCATGGAAGAGGGCCAGGCCTACTTTAGAGAGGAAGGAGATTCTAATGGTCCAGCTCAAATCCATGGAGGTAGATAATATCCTTTCTCAAATGTATGGAGCTAGATAGAGAGTAAATATTGTGGGAATTTGAGAAATGCTCACATGGTATTTTTAATAAGGAATATTTTGTTCGTGAAATTGAGGAAAACCACAAACTGAATTCTGTGTCCCTTTCTCTACCTCACAAACAGTAGCATTTGGGTAAAGTGTTTTAAATACATAAAATGGTCGAATTGTCCAAAGCATGTACACAATGTTATAATAGGAAAATGAAGTAATTTGTAATCTCTGTCATGTTTTTAATTTCTATATTGCTTTGCTTTGATCTGTAAACTAATATTCATTCATCTTTTCTGCAGATGGGATAAATATGGAGATTTTCAAAAATAAATAATGCGTTGAAATTGATCTTTTAAAGGAAAAATGGTTTTGTAGCTAACAACTATTGATAGCAAGTACTTATTACTGGGTATATCTTTTCTACACCTAATATTTTTAAAAAAATCTTGACAATATGGTTCCATGATTTGCTTTATATTTTCTGAACAGAATAGATACATTAAAGTGATGTTGATAAAAGTCAATCAGAGAGTGAGTACACTTTGTATCATAGCTGTCAATGTGTTTACTTCAGGAGTAATAGAGACAATTCAAAAGAAAATCAATGAGGCTGATCCTTGGTATTAGAGCAATGAGCTTTGAGGAACAATTTGGTAAGCCAGGGCTTTTCAAGTTTGAATAGAGCTATCCCCTAAGGGACATTAAGGCATATATTTACCAGAAGAGAGGAAGTAAATCAGGAAACAAAAGATAAACTTTTCAGGTAAGAAGCATCAATGATAGGATATCATTATAAGTTTAATTTTATCAGCATTACTGAAAATATTGTATTTTGGGTTGGTTTCTCTGTATTTGTGCAGAAGCTCTTCATTCAATACTTGTTACAAAGGGGACTTGAGCGCAAGACAAAGACATTAAATTTAATAGCACTGCTTTACTTTTTCCAGGGTTGTGGAGTGCAGGGAAAATCCTTAAGAAAATAAGAATAAATGATCTTTGGATGTCATTAGCTCAAATGATAGATTTCTCACTCTGGACTGTCCTTTGTTTATAAGTGATAGTGCCCTCATACAATTAGGAAAAGCATAGTTAAAATGTTCTGAAGGGAATTTCCAAGACAGAAACACCTTGAAAGGCTTCTTCAACTGAATTTATCTTGTATTGCCTCTCACTGAGTTAGTGTGCTAGAAGTCAAGGCTCGCTATTCTGAGGCTTATCTCAAATGTTAAAAATTTTATCAGATTATATGAAGATCCCAATAAACCTATCAAATAGACCTAAGTTAACAGAATGTGGGCAAAGTTTCTGTACTTATTAATGAATATTCTTTATAATAACTTAATGGATTCTAAGCACAGTAAATAAGTATGAACAAGTCAACATATAACTCTACTGATTAAATCTCTGATTTTGAGGAGCAGGTGTTGGATTGAGGTGGACAAAGTTAAACATCACACAACAGCAGGTGATAGTCCAACAAGTTTATTTGGAAGCACTTAGAAAGCTAATGCTTCCAAATAAACCTGTTGGACTATACCCTGGTGTTGTGTGATTTTTTAAATTAAATAAATCTTCAACCTTCTTCAAAACACCAGGCACACATGTACAAACAGGAAAATGTAAGCTAATATAGGTGGACGATAAAAAAACTGAGGACGCTCCTGTGGAGCCCCTCTCCACAGGAATCATGAAGTGATCTTCCTGCTTTCCAGATTTTCTGCTCTTCCATCCCTTTTCTCCAGGTTCTTTTTGCTTCTTCACTGGAGGCACAGGCAATTGGTACTTTAACCGCAAAGTCTCTTCGGTACTGATTAAAGGTCACAGCTTACAGCAACCAATGAGGAAAAATAAACTGACTCTCTTCAAGTACTAGGTAGTCTACTGTAAATAAAAAGTGCCATCTGCATTTCATGCATCTACATCTGCCCATGTAACGCTATTCTGCCTAATGTACCATCTGTCTTTAGGGATATCCTGCACACCCGCAAACTGGCCAGCTTTTCATGAGCTGGTCAGATAGTTGTCAGCCTGATGATATTTGTCATCCCCAACTGATCATAAGTGCACAAATGAATTAGCAACCTATTTCTGGCCAAATCTCACATTGTACACCACGTCCATCCCCACCCTCCCCCCGCCAATTGCTGGCCCAATTGCAAACGCCCTCATCCACTTCTTGAACAAAACAACAGTGTAAATGCAACTTGCAATGAGTTTCAGTGATTTCTTTTTAGTAGTACTTCGATTCTTTCCACAACCCATGGTTTTAAAACAGTCCATTTCCCATTTCAGTCCATAATAAAAAGAAACAGATTTTTTAAAAAAAAGATGTGATCATTACAGTTGTGATATTGTTACATTGGACAAAACATCCAGACATCCATCCACAGTCTGTCAGACGTTTTGGTCACAATTATTCCAGAAATTGGTACTGAGGATCAATCAGCCAAATTGAACACACATTCGATCTTCTTAAAGTAACTGTTCTATCTCTACTGTTATCCTGATTAGATGCAGCATCCCCACATTGGATTTTATTTAGGAACACAGTTAGTACAACTACTTTAAAAACAGTTGCTATCTCTTTTATTCCAAACACTGCATTCTATTACGTATAATGAATGCAGAATTCAGTCAATAGCATTTCTTTTGTTTAATAGCTGATCTTTTGGGGATTGTGTTTTCTCTTTTATCTCCTATAAAAGTCACAGTTGCTTTAAATATCTTTGCTGGGAATTCTCTCAGTTGGCAATCATAACCTTGGAAATGATCATCAGAAAGCCGAGCCACTAAATGTTTGAATATTTTAAAATTGTTTTACATAGTTAAATATTCCAGCAGGTTTTGATTTACTATTTTAGCCAGTTTATTTTTTTTTAGGAACAGGGTAGAATTGAGTGATGTGCTTGTGAACAAAGCAAACTTCCAGACAGAGAATGCTAAAGTTCCATTGGCTGTAACTTTGAGGTCAAGAGGTGACTCTTACTGAGACAAGAAAACTAGTTGCTAGGAGACCCACATATTCAACTTGGGAAACTGATCTCAGTTGTAACATCTTGATAGCCTTAAATAACTACTGTCTTGATAGCATAGTATTATGCTTAAGCTAGCTGAATAGTACAAAGATCGAACTTAGCCCCACTATTCCTGATGAAGGGCTTTTGCCCGAAAAGTTGATTTTACTGCTTCTCGGATGCTGCCTGAACTGCTGTGCCTTTCCTGCACTACTAATCCAGAATCTAGTTTCCAGCATCTGCAGTCATTGTTTTTACCTAGTCCTTCAAGGATAACTTATGGGTATTTCAATGTTACAGCTGTCAGAAGTTGAGTCTCTCCCCTATTTGCTATCTCCTTTTAAAATAAAATGCACTTGCCAAATTATCTATTTACATGCTGTAAATCATAATTGGATAGGTTTCACTGGGTTCAGTGAAGAAAGAGGCTTATTTTGTTATATTTAAATTGATCAATGTAAAATAAGAAAGTTAAAAATCACACAACACCAAGTAATGGTCCAACAGGTTTCTTTGGAAGCATTAGCTTTCGGAGCGATGCTCCTTCATCCCAAAAGCTAGCACTTCCAAATAAACTATTGAACTGTAACCTAGTGTTGTGTGATTTTTAACTTTGTACACCCCAGTCAAACACCGGCATCTCCAAATCGTAAAATAACAAAATACACATCCCGCACACATATACTCTTGAAGTTCACACATGTTACTACAGATTACAGAGTGGCAAGTATTACTTGGCAACATTACAACCTATAAAAAGGTAATGAGTATAAACAGGCTGCAAATTCATGGCTTGACTGACTTTAGGCTGAATTTGATGGTCTCAATGCTTTAGATTTAAAGACGTGTTGGTTGCACCTCTGTTGATGGTAACACTGGTTTGAACTAATCTCCGTAGCAAGAAATCCTTAGGTGGTCATAGTTCGCAAAACAGTTCAAAGTTTGGCAGATGATTTGAAGAAAGAGAAATGGACAGAGGTAGGAGACACCCTATGCAGGTCTTTTCATTAAGCTGTTTGTCCTCAGCCCTGCTGAGAAAACATTTGCTTTCAGAAAAGGTGGAAGCAGAGTAAGATACTCCACTTGGAACTCATCTGCTGACCAGTTTCTTGTTCTTCCTGCCTTTTCCTCTTTGCAGCAGTTTTTCTTCCTTCACCCCTCCCCAATCTTTTTACTTCTTAAGGAAACCTACCCTACCTGAAGAATGTAGGCAAGAAAAAGAGAGAGAAGTTGTGGCTGGAGTCCAGGTGAGAGCAGACTGAATCGTGGGTTGAATCCTGAAGCGGGGAGTGGAGCAAGTCCTGGATGGAGACCAGTGCATTGATGTAGCATAGCCTTATGTTCTGAAGCCTGGCGGACATGGACTCATGTTGGAAAATGACTTTAACTTGAGGACTTCAAAGACCCTTTTTATTCTCATTCTAGACTTTTGAACTCTGTATTCCCATACTAATTGTTTTTTTAACTATGTTAATTCAGTGACAACACTTAAAGTATCTGGACCTAGGTACCCAGTATTTAAGATGGTGCCAAGAAGTGATATTATAAAAGTTTCACTGCACTCAATAGATGCACATGACAATAATGGCTATTCTATTTGTAAGCTTAAAACATGCAAAAGGTTACCTTGCCATATAACCACCCTTACCAATGACCATCCTTACCAATAACTCAAACATGATTGTGTGTTACAACTGTAACCTTATCAGTTCAGATTAGGGAATTCCCACTCTTATATGGGGTCCTGTTGTTCAATAGGTTGGGTTTCATGATTTGCCTTCACCCAGTTGAGTATCCAGACATCATACTTACGGATTGGAAATATGGTCCATTCTTGTTAATTGTCTTTAACAAGTATCTGCCTAACTGGCATCCCATTCACCATTGTAAGCATTCATTCTCTCCATCACTGGTGTACCTTTCCTACAGTGCATACCATCCACATGATCCACTTCAGTAGTTTGACAGCAGCTTCAAATCTGCAATTTCTCCCATTAGAATAACAAAGGCAGCAAATGCGTGGGAACAATAACATTTGTAAGTTGTCCTGAAGTTACACAACTTCAGTCTTACACAATCAGTGGTTATACCATGAATTAGTATGTCTAAGAACTATATTTATGCCATAATAGATATGTGTAACTTTCATCATTTTGTAGAACAGAACTTGAGTATTATAGGGAATAAAGACACGTCATGTTAAAATGTTTCATCGTGTATTTACTAGGACAATTTGCAAGAATTACCAATAACCTGATCTGGAAATTAAACTGTGTTAACTTTGCTTTTATGGGCTCAATTTCTAAGAATTCCCTCCCTATCAGCACTATTGCTGTTTTGACACTATATGGACCATAGCAGTGCAAGAGGGTAGCTCACTTTCATCTCCATATCGACAATAATTGCTGGTCTGACCGGCATCATCCATATTCCACAAATGGGTTAAGATGGTTTAATAAAAAGCTTCTAACTTGTGCTTACATGCTTGATGTACGTTTATATTATAGTAATCACAATTTCATTCCTAATTGATGGTCTATAACCAGATTTTTAAACATGTTTATCGTATTTATATGCTACTCACATTGTACCTGATTTCACTGATTCCCTAAATAACATGGATTTTAAATGATATGTAAAAACCATGCTAATAAAGAATTAAAATATTGGCATTTAGTCATTTAAAACATGAGCTTACAATTTCTTAGCAAATTTTCATATGGGAATTTTTACTTTCCTACTTCACTTCCTTTCAGGCCTTGCCTTAGATCATTTTGAATTCTCTGATGGGTTGATATTACATTTACAAGTGTTTGCAAAACGCATACTGCTCTTACAGTTCCTTTTTGATCTCATCTCATTTGTTGATAATCGTCTTGAGGCATCCTTGTACACAAAGCTTGAAGAGGTCTCTGCTTGACTTCTTCATGTTAATATTATAAAGTAAACATGATTGAAAATACTCCATTGTCCTTTATTTTGAACAATTAATCAATCAGTTGGTGCCTTTTCACAAAAGGACAAGTGGCAATTGCAGCTACATCTTTTGCCACCTTCCTTTTGAATTTGCAACCATACGCCTTTTCTCACCATGGGTTTGACATAGCCATAAGTGTATGATAAATAAGATCAAGGGACTACACAAGCCAAAACAAATGGAGACTGCTTGTAGAAGCAGTGTCAGCAGATTAGAAGGATATTTGAAAAAATTCCCAGTGGGTTATTGATGAATTAATATATCTAAGAATTATAATCATTCCATAATAGATATGAGTAACTTTGATCATTTGGTAGAACAGAACTTGAGAATTATGGGGAAAAAAGACAAATCATGTTAAAACTTTTCATCATGTATTCATTCGGACAATTTGCAAGAAATACCTAAACAAAATTTGGCAGAAGCACTGCTGTGATGAATATATGAGGAAATGATGACAGACAACAAACTGACAAACTGTTCATAATTTAAGGAGGAGAAAATAAAGAGTGAAAATGCTAGAGTTAAGAGTTGAAGAGTGTGGTGCTGGAAAAGCACAGCCGGTCAGGCAGCATCCAAGGAGCAGGGGAATTGGCATAAGCTTTTCATCAGAAATGAGGGTTGTGGGCCAAGGGGCTGAGAAATAAATGGAAGAGGGGTGGGGGGAAGGTAGCTGGGAATGGATAGGTAGGTGAAGGTGGGGTGAAAGTGATAGGTCAGAGAGGAGGGTGGAGCAGATAGATGGGAAGGAAGATGGACAGGTAGGACCGTTCAAGAGGGCGGTGCCAAGTTGGAAGGTTGGGACTGGGATAAGGTGGGTAGAGAGGAAATGGGGCAAGTGGTGAAAGCCACATTGATCCTCTGTGATTGCAGGGTCCCAAGGCGGAAGATGAGGCATTTTTCCTCCAGGCGTCGGGTGGTTAGGGAGTGGCAATGAAGGAGGCCCAGGACCTTCATGTCCTTGGTAGAGTGGGAGGGAGAGTTAAAGTATTCAGCCATGTGGTGGTAGGATTGGTCAGTGCAAGTATACCAGAGATGTTCTCTGAAATGATCCACAAGTTGGAATCCTATGTCCTCAATTTACAGTAGACCACATCGGGTGCAACGGATACAGTAGATGACTTGTGTGGAAGTGCAGGTAAATTTATGTCAGATGTGCAAGGATCCTTTGGAGCCTTGGACAGAGGTGAGGGGGGAGGTGTGGAAGTAGGTTTTACACTTCTTGCTGTGGCAGGGGAAGATGCTGGTAGTGGAGGGTGGGTTATTGGGGGGCCTGGACCTGTCAAGGAAGTCGCAGAGGGAATGGTCTCTCCAGAACACTGATAAGGGTGGGGAGGGAAATATATCTCTGGTGGTAGGGTCATTTTGTAGGTGGGGCAAGTGGCAGAGGATGATGTGATGTATCCAGATGTTGGTGGGGTGGAAGGTGAGGACCAGAGGATTCTGTTCTTTTTGTGATTGGAGAGATGGGGTGCTGTCTGACTGTCAGTGTTCACAATTTAAGTAAGGCAGTTTTGTTCTGATTGATCGAGATATTCCATGAAGAAGCAGTAGGCCAGAAAATGGCTGCCACCCATTTTGTTAAATTTAAACAGGCACATTCTTTCTGTTTGAAAAAGACCGAATGCTATACCAGCCTTGAAATTCTTACAGCACATTACTTATTTGTGAAATGTGTAAAACATCTTTGTGGCTTGACAGCAGCATCATCTGCAGTACAATATGTAGTCTATAAATTCCAAAGACTGTGGGATCATATTAAATAATATATCACTTAGACTGTTTGTAATAAGCAAGGTATTGATCATATTCAAATAGTACAGGCTGGCGAAAATACAACATTGTCCTACATTTGATGTGATTCTGCAAATGGACAACATTTGCTAAATAATCATGAGTATGAAGTATTTCACCAGCAATCAATTTAAGATTATTAGTCAGGCTTGCAATTTGGCGTACTTGTGAGTACTAGAAGCTACGCATATTAACAAACAGATAGCTTGGATCTTTGCAAACAGAAAGAACATGTACACAGTGCATCAATTTCAAAGTAACGGAATATGTGGCGGCCATTCTGAAGATCAATAATAGACAGGATGTCCCATGACCACCTAGATCACAGAAGTTAATCATTTAAGTGTGCTGTTCTATAGCCAAATCTAGAGAGGTGTATAAATTGCTATCTTTCCACCCCTGAGTTTAATATAATGGAGTTAGCTTTTTTACAAGAAATGCTTTTCAATTCAGTATGTACTTTACTATGTTTAAACATATCGAGAATCAAACCAGTTGGATCTCTTGAAATGATCAAAACTAGGGAGTTAGTCTTAGTGTAAACTTAGTTTAAAACATATTTGTATTATTGAAACATGTCCATAATACAATAACATATGCAGAAGCTAGTATTCAAGCAAACATATTATTATCCAGAGCCTATGTGACCAGTAGTGTGCCGGTGATCAAATTTTAGATTAGATACCTCTGCAGTGTGGAAACAGGCCCTTTGGCCCAACAAGTCCGCACCTACCCTCTGAAGATTGACCCACCCAGACCAATTTCCCTGACTAATGCACCTAATGCTATGGGCAATTTAGCATGGCCCATACACCTGACCTGCGCATCTTTGGACTGGGGGAGGAAACCAGATCACACAGACATGTGGAGAACGTGCAAACTCCGCACAGTCGGTCACCCGAGGCTAGAATCAAACCTGGGTCCCTGGTGCTGTGAGGCAGCAGTGCTAACCACCAAGCCACTGTGCCACCCTTAAATATTCTGGATAGTCAAGAGATCCAGATAATCAATGTAAAAACACACAGTAACTAATAGAAACATAATGCAGGGGTTATAAATACCACTGTTATACTTTATTTACAGCATAAATCGCTTTAATAATGCAACTTTGCCTTAACTAAAACTTGCTGGCAGATGGTCTTCTCAACTCACACCCCCAACTCACTACTTGGAACATACTTGAGGAGAAATTGACTTGAAATTAAATCAGCTGTGATATTTCATGCGGCTGTTCAATTGAACAATATGTATACAGTAAACTTTTGCAGTATTTGAAGTGTATCATTTTTGCTGGTTTATTGTGAGTACCGGTTCTTAAGGTCATGTTTAAAACAAAGTTTGCTGTACTTGTTGAGTGGAGTGGAATTGAAAAAAGTACTTTTGATATTGGTTAAATTCTAAGTCCTAATGCTGACCTTGAAGCTCCAGTGGACACAGTGGCTGAGCTAGTTGTTCTCCTGGAGACAGTGTCTTTAAAATGCAATCAATCTGTTTCCTAAGGTTGATACTGTGGCACTGGAAGTTCATTTTGTTTTTAAATTCTCTACTTCTTCATTGAATTTGACTTTGTAACAGAGGTAGGATCCTAGTTTACGAATTGTCAAGTGAGAGTGAGAGACAGAGGTGATGTTACATTCTGCAATGAGTTATTCTTCTTGGTGTTACTGCTTTTTGTTGTAAAGCAACAAGATTACAATGAGAACTTCTTGTGGAGGGGCCCTTCGACATATGAATTCAGTCATGGTTTCCTCGTGCACATACACATAAGCAAATGAGTAACCTACTACCAAATAAAAGCAGATGTCCCAATGATTTTCCTGATCCAAACGCCAACTCCCATCCCATGTATCCAGAAGTGTGGGAGTTACTGTTACAATTTATGTGGGTACATTGGCTGAGATCAGCTAATTCAGGATCTGAGGGAGAGTTAGGATAATTGTGGGACTAGTGAACACCAGAATAGACAATGGCATGGCTGACATTGGGAATAACTCTGGGATTACATTTGATTTGTTTTTTTTGCTTCACTTATAATTTAGAATTTATTATTTATGGCGATTGATCAAGGGACTAAATTTGTTAATTTGATCTTGACTGACAGTGCTTGTGTCATCCTAAACTGATATTTTTATGGAAACAACCACATAGATACACTTCTTCCCACCAAACTCTGAACCTGCAAATTTACAGTCTCCAAGGCAACCAATTCATATCCAACGTTGAATTCAGAACTGTAAAATGGAAAGGAGACACCATCATAACCATCCCATGCCAAAACAGTGATGATATTTGGTGGCAACATTACCAGTGACATTAACTGGCTTAATTGTCAAGGCTAATACAAGTCGGCATCAGAAAAAATACAACACTTAGAGCAGGGAATTTTGTCAGAACCAACATCAAAATGATTGTCATTAATTTATAATCATTACAAGACATATTGGCATGAAAAGCAGAAATGATAGTTGCTGCAGGAGACACAGCTTGGCATCAAAATATGACAATAATCACTGGAGAAGCTGTTTGGCATTATAAATTGATTGACGATTAGGCTAGCCATCTGGTGTTCACCTCAACACAGGCAAAGGACAAGGTAACCAGAAATAAAAACAGTAGTGGGTGGTTTGACAGCTAGATTATTATTGAAACCAGTGATTATCTCATCTGTGACCTTGGGCTAGGTAGGGAAAGAAAATAGGTATCATAATCATATGAATGATTGCTGTGAGTAGTACATATATTTGTGTATATATATATCTATGACTCTATGCAGTAGATGTGTATGGACATCAAGTGTAGTCAGAAGAGGGCTTATGCCCGAAACGTAGATTCTCCTGTTCCTTGGATGCTGCCTGACCTGCTGTGCTTTTCCAGCAACACATTTTCAGCTCTAGTCAGAAGATAAAGATAGTATTGAGTACACATGGAATTGTCCTGCACCTGAACATTATTCAGTGCCTTGGAGACATGAGAAATTAAATAAAAAGAAACACAAGGTCATCTTTCTCCCAAGCAAATGGATGATTAAATATTAATGCAAACACAAAATCCATGTATTAACTGATCACTACATTATAATGTCAGAAATAATTAGGTATGAGTTGCCTGATTTCCGTTTTCCCTTAACGTCACTAGAAAAATAAATAGGGTAGCATGTGCATAAAACAGTTTGCCTATTCATTATTACTGAAACTGCACAATCCGCCAAGATAAATTCCATCCCCAGTGCAACAATCAATGGTCATCTATTTTGCAATAAGGTGACAAGCAGAGAGGTATTGAATCTTTTCATCGGTTCGTGATTTTATGCTCCTTGATGTTGTATCCAAAGAAATACAGTACCACTCCTCCATTATCAGTTCTAATACAATAATTCACTGCATTCCATTCCATTCCACTGCATGTGGCTTTGCAAAATCACTGAATATACAGTCGTATATGTTAATGCAGCATGCATATGGCACTGAAAAGGTATTGAAACAATAATAGAATATGCCCAGCCCAGTGGAGATTTTAGAGAGGGCTGGAATTTCAGACTGAGGCATGTTGGCTGCACTCCCCAACATGTTTGTGCTTCCAGGAACCTTGTTTCCACCTCCTTCCAGGGATGGTTGCCTGCCCATCTGTAGCAGGTGGTCCAATGACATATTCAAGGGTAGCTCAGTGATTAGCACTACTGCCTCACAATGCCAGGGTCCTAGGTTTGATTCCAGCCTCGGGCGACTGTCTGTGTGGAGTTTGCACATACTTCTCGTGTCGGCATGGGTTTCCTTTGGGTTCTCCTGTTTCCTCCCACAGTCTGAAGATGTGCAGGTCAGGTGAATTGGCCGTGCTAAATTGTCCATTGTGTTGGGTGCATTAGTCAGGGGGAAATGTGTCTGGGTGGGTTACTCTTCGGAGGGTCGGTGTGGACTGGTTGGGCCAAAGGGCTTGTTTCCACACTGTAGGGAATCTAATCTAATTGTTCAGAAGGACAATTAGCCCTGAAGAGTGTGTGGCAATGTAATCATGTGTTGGGTGCACAAAACTTGAGCTGTATCAGGAGCTGTCCAGAACATTGGAAGCAACCTCTCAGTAAGATATCAGGAGGCCATTGAAGATTTCCTTCTCTGGTGTTTTGAGAGAGACATAAGATTGTAACAGTATGAACTGTAACTGAAAGTATTCCTGGTCCACATTGATACTCTACCAGTTCTTAATTAATTTTTAGTCAATTCTCTGAAAGCTTCCAACAGACTATGATCTTGAGGTGGACATTCACTTTACATTTGCCTCAACAGGGGTCAGCTAACCTAATAGAACTATTAGCCAATGAGTCTCTGCCATAAACTGGCTCTGCCATGCCCAGGGCCTGCTCTCTGTTCTTAATTAGATGGCAAATACAGAGACAACCAACTATTTGGCCACGTGAGAGATTATAATGTGTATGCCATAAATGGTCTGGATTTCTGAACATTTTTATAATTGAGAAGATGCGCTGGTGAGTTGGTTGAACGCAGAAAAACCCATAAAAAATCTATTAGATTACAAATTATCCCCAGCTCTTCTTCCATTTATTAATTTCTGAAGGGTTAGCTCATGCCAGTTACAGCTGTGTGTGAAAAATGATATGGCTCATTTAACTTTTATAATGTTCACAAGAACTCTGACGAATTTAATGATCAAATTTTGTAGGCACATATATTTTCAAATGTTCTATAATGAAGTACATAAATCTTGTTATGATTTTTGTTTTGCTAAACTGCACATATAATGCAGCCTATGTATTTGGCTTTCAAACAGATTGAGATGAGGAGAGTGAGTTGGAGGGGAGGGTGAAGGGTGTTTCTAAATTGCTTAAATTTAGAAAAACACTGACCGCACAGCCCCCTCCATCTTCTATACCACTAATCTTCTGCCCACACCCACAATTGGAAGGCACTGTGTTGAATGTATTTCATGTCTTGGATTTATGTAGTGACATGCCTAGTAATTGTATTATAGTCTTTCAGTCAACAGTTAAAACAAAATTGACATAACAAGCTGCTTTGATGATTGGCATGAAATATGTGACTTCTGAAATTTAGACAGCCGACAATAGCACATCTCTCGCGAATACCTCGTTAAATATGGACATAAGTGGGTGTAGCTCTACATGTGTGGAATTCACACCTAATTTCTTAAAGATGAATCAACAATTAGAGATGAAGTTTATGTCTGTTTTCATATTCCAAAAAGAAAAGTTGAAATTGCCACTACTGCTTTCCCAACGTATCACAATGTAAAATCAATCTAAACTAGACTATATAAGCCTCAGAACTGGTCATTCAGTAATCATGTGATCAAAACTGGGTTTGGGAATGGAACTCCTAATACCCTAAGACCCAAAAATCATTCGTCAGTCTGAGAACTAGAGCTGAAAGTAGATACAGGTCATAAAGCAGCAAAAGTATATACTATCAGTTATTCCACTTGAAAAATACACCTGAGGATTAACGTCTTTGATAATGTGGATCTGTGTACACTGCTCAGGTTGAAATTTATGATCCTGCCCCACTAGCTATCTGATGAAGAAGCAGTGCTCTGAAAGCTTGTATCTTTGAATAAACCTATTGGACTATAACCTGATTTTTAATTGTTTAGATAATTGACAGAAAGAAACTTTTACCTTCCAAGTATAGTGATTAAAACAAATTCAATCAGCTGGACCTCATAGAATATGTGTTCCATGGATTGGGCCTATTAATCTGGTCCAACACAGGGAGCCCTGGCTGACAGATAAAAAGAGGACTGTCAAAGATACTGACACCTCAGAGATGACTTTAAAGTACTAGAGTTAAGGACTGTTCATGAGTAAATAGGGTGACTTGGTGAAACGATACAGGCCTCTGTAAAGTTATTTCATCAAGACCCTCATTTCAACTTTAAAGAAACATAGCAACATAGAAGATAGGAGCAGGAGGAGGCCATTCATCACAATCATAGCTGATCGTCCAACTTAATGGCCTAATCCTGCTTTCTCCCCATAATGTTTGGTCTCATTCATCCCAAGTACTATATCTAGCCCCCTGCCCGTGAATGCATTCAGTGTTTTGGCATCCACTACTTCCTGTGGCAATGAATTGCATAGGTCCACCACTCTTTGGATGAAGAATCAAGTACATTCAAAATAACAAAGGCCTGCCACATGAGAGACCAGAATAAGAATTAGGTTTTATTGTCATGTATACTCAAGTATAGGGATCCAGGAGTTCAATGAAAAGTTCAAAATGACGCCATTTACAGTACCTAATTATCAAAGTCAGGTTAAGAGTCGAAAAAAAAGAAGTAAGTTCAAAGTTCAACATTGTAGTTCTTGTCAGTATGAGGTAAGAAACAAGAAATAAAGTTAAAAATTCCAAATTGCATTCCTTCTTTAGCCATAAGCCTGCAGGTCATTCCGCACTGGCTTTCCCCACAAGGAGTTGATCTCTGTTCCACTCTGGGTTCAATTTCTCGATCCTCCCACTCCACAGTGCCGTCTTGCCATCAACCATCTTAGGTTCACCAGCGGCCTCGCGACAGACTGCTGCTCTGGGCTCCCAGCTTCTTCCATGATGCTGCTGACTGCCAGAGTTCTGCCAAGCTACACCAACTGGCTCATGCCCGACCAGCAAAGTGGCCACTCTGGGCCCCCAGCTACTGCCATCACTGTCTCTGCTTCTGTGACCGAGCTCTCTGTAGAAGGCAAGTGGAGAGAAATTTTTTTTACAACATTAAAAGAAAGAAAAAATGCGAGCAAGAAAGAAAGAAAAGCAGTCAGAGCAGACAGGCTCCAGCTCAGGAGCCCTAATCCACTGTCATTTTGCAGTGGTGCAATGCTGTGATTATACTTCAAAGACTGAAACAGGGATTGTATAAATGCAATATCTTTATCTGTATCAAATCATTCTGTGTGCATGTGTGTGTATATATGAGAGAGAGAGAGAGAGACTAAATGAATGACATTGCATTAATTTGGGGCAAATATGTGGAAATAAGTAACTTTCTGTATTTTAACCTAATGAAAACATATTTCTGCTGAAACATTTAATTGGAATACACATTTCAAGGCAAGACAGGGACTCCACTTTCCGCACAAAACATACTGATGACAGGCTGTAAGATAGTGCACACATTCAGTCTGTGACAATAGAGATGACAATAACATCTACATGTCAGTGGAAACTTCATTTAGAATGCTTCTTGTAATGCTTTAAAATGCTTCAGCCATGCCTTCCACTTTTTACAGCTTTTTTTCAAACTTCCTCTGAGTTCACATCTTTATGTAACCCATCAAGCACAGTGAATAATAATTAGAATTATATGATCAAATACAGAACAATTAAAATCCACCCTGTACACAGATAAATAAAATGAGGAAATATTTACTATTAATCACTTTGGTTTTTCAGACAGAAACTTGCATATCTCTCCCTCTGATCCAACTGTTGTTCTCAAAAGGCGATTCTACATTTTCATAAACTATTTCACCCCTAATGTCTACTTGGGGCATGTGTCTCAATCTCATCCCTGCCAAACTGAAGTGGAACAGCTCTCTATGGACAAGGATTTTGAGATTCAGGGATGATTGCATCAACAAAACAAGACTAGTTGAGAGTGACAGTCTCCTCCCTGACTAGTCATGCCTTCCACCACCTGCCTTTTCAATAGGGTAGTGATTTAGTTTATGACCCTCATCAACACTCGCTCAATTCCAAAGGATGAGTCTTGCAGATCATCATGGAATGTAAAGGTATTCTTTGGAATCTTTTTAACTGTAAAAATACCTAATTAAACACAGGATCATAGAAAATATGAGGAGCAATAAGCCATTTGCCCCAACTAGACTGATCCACCATTTAACTTGATTAGATTAGATTAGATTACTTACAGAGTGGAAACAGGCCCTTCAGCCCAACAAGTCCACACCGACCCTCCAAAGAGCAACTGACCCAGACCCATTCCCCTACATTTACCCCTTCATCAAACACTATGGGCAATTTAGCAAGGCCAATTTACCTAACCTGCACATTTTTGGACTGTGGAAGTTGGGTCTCCTCACCATCTTTCTACTGTCATATATGCTATTGATCCACACAGAGAAGTGTCAGTGTTGTTAGGTGGAAGAGTTAGATCATAATTGGAGTATGACCATTTGCACGTTTGCAAGAATTGTATTTGATATTGGTCTAGTCTAGTTGATATTGGTTGATCCTCCAACTCAACACCAAACTCCTGGTCTCTCCCATATGCTTTGACACCATTATCCTCCAGAAACTTTTCATTTCCTTCTAAAATATATACAGTGACTTGGCTTCTTATGGTAGAGAATTCCACAGGTTTACCCATCTCTGAGAGAAGACATTTCTCCTCATCTCAGTCTGAAATGATCCAGTATCCTAAACCACAACTCTTGTTGTGGACATGTTGATCAGGGAAACATCTTCCCTGTACCTAGTATTTCCAGTCCTGTCAGAATTATGTACATTTCATTGAGATTCCCCATCATTTATCTAAACCCCAGAGAATAGAATTCTAGTTGATCAAATCTCTCCTTCTAAAACAAACGTGCCATTCCAGAAATCAATTTGGTGAACCTTTACACATTTCCTCTGTGGCATGTATGTCTTTTCTTAGATAAGGAGACCAAAACTGCATACAATAGCCCAGGTGTGGGCTTACCACATTCTGTACAGCTGCAGTAAGACATCCTTCTCTTATGTCAAAACTTCTTTCAGTAAAGACCAACATACCATTTGTCTTTCTAACTGTTTCATGAAACTTATATCACAGTTTCTCCAGTTAAACATTGGATTGACTAAAGTCATTTTTTAAGTCCCTGCTCCAATCCCTTTTTGATAGCAGAAGTCTGACATTATCTCAGTCTATTCTAAGGACAGTAGTGAATCAGATAGGTTTTTACATTCAATGGTGGTTTCTGGAGTAAATATATAATTAAACATTTACTTCATAGCCCCAGCTAATTACACTCAGAAAGCATATTGAATGTGTGTGGGGTAGTTTGTAATGGCTGGAATTGTGACATAGAAAAATTCCACACAGCCCATCAGGCTGCTATTGTTGCTGTCTTAGAAGGCTGTGATCCTGACAAATATTTCCTCCCTCAGACTATGCAGTCACAATTTCATAATGTCATTGTTGTCCTTATGCAAATTTAAAGAAGGACCCTACTCATATTAATATCAGAATCAGTGGGATTGACGTGGCATCTGGGTAAGCATGTTTAAAATTTACTCCTAAAAGGTTAATTCACTTTATTGAAGCAAGGCTTTAATGTTTACATTACTTTGCAACGATCCATTATTGAATGGATCATTGCAAAGTTCCTCTGTGAATAGTTGGCATAATTTATTAGATTAAATTATGGTCAGTAGAATTATGTTGTTGAATCCTTTGGTTAGTTATAAATGACCAGCAATTCTATTTTTTCACTGTTAAGTTCATGGGATATTAAGATGATGCTAGCAATGAACAGAATAAAATCAATATCTCTTGAATAGAATCTAAAGCAAAATGTGAAATTTCTGATTAATTAGTAATACAATCAACCAATGTGCCAGTAAATTTACTCCACTAATTCTGCTGGCTGCACTGCTGTTGGGGGTGGACGCTTGATACAGTCTGAGTTCAGCCATATAACTAAGGAAAATATATTTCATTACATATAATTTCAGGTTAGGGAGACAATTATAATACAATTCTTGCAAACGTGCAAATGGTCACACTCCAATTATGATCTAACTCTTCCACCTAACAACACTGACACTTCTCTGTGTAGATCAATAGCATATATGACAGTAGAAAGATGGTGAGGAGACAGTTTTAATCTCATTTGTATTTTCTTGGGAATGATATTCTAGGCAGGTGCAGAATTTGAAGGAGGCTTGAGTAGAAGATGTTGGAATAAAATAATCCTAATTGAATTGTGTTGTGACTGAATTTTGTATCCAAACCTGATTTACATCACATGCCTAAGCAACTGACAACAATAAATAATCTCCTGCTGCCTGATACGTATATCTGGACCAGTGACAGCAGCAAACCTTCCCTTATCAGGTGAAAGGCATTCATTCCAGAAACAGCCACTGAAGGAAGAGAGAAGCCAACTATGTACAAGTCAGACTCAGGATGTGCTATCTACTAACCAGTAACTATGGAAAAATAATTGCTCCTCTATTTATCCCAAAGCTGCCTTATATTTGCCTTTAAGTTTAAAGAATGCAGGTTGGTCACAATGATGGAGTACCTTGCACAGTACCTTATTCTGGTGACAAATGTTGAGATTCTCTACAGCTTTGAAAAGTGAAGCATTTATGTTGTTAGAGTGGTAAATATTAGAAAGCAAATCCTGACTTTTTTCTTAAACTGACACCCATCAACAATTTTGCAAGTGATAACTGAATTGCATAAAATAAGAAGGTCCTAGATTTGAACCTAGATTTGCTGGACACTCTGTGATTTCATTTGAAATCAGGCAAGATAAATGCAGAAATTAAAGCACATCTAAGTAGCACCACCTATTGCCATCTCTCGACGAGTGTACTTTCCGCTCGTTTCAATCTGCTGGCCATCCTTTGCCCATCAGTTACATGTAAATGCAACCCGAAATGTCAAGAATGGAGGTAGGTTAACCTTCCTGCTGTGCATCTTTGCTACCTCTGGCCCCGAGGGCTTCATGTGAAGTATGGCAGTACTACTAGGAATTGAGATAAGAGGGTCATGTAATTCAAAATGGAAGAATACAATTTTCTTTGAATCAGTTGAACGATTGAGGCGGGCAGGAATTTTGCGAGCGAAATTTTATCCAGTGGTATTCAAAGGGGCCACTAAGTGCCTATCCTGCATAATAGATGATACCAACTGCAGGTAAATAAGAACACAGCAGATTGAGAGCCGTTGGTAGAAGTAGTAGCTTTCCAAATGACCACTTCTGATAGCTTGACACCTCCACCAGTTTGTGTTACCGTGTAAGGGTTGTTTGATGTAGCTCATCCTCACACATTCTATTTTTCCTTTGTTTTGTCTTGGTTTGTCTAACGATTAGTGGTAGAGGATACTCCACCATGGAGTATCTGCAGAAAATATACTATTCATAGATAACAAGAAGGTTTATTGCATGATAGGAAAAAAATTACATCTACACTTGGACAGGTATAATTACTATAACCTTAGGGAGCTGGTACAGATACGTCCGCTCCTTCTGAAAGCTAGAGTAGAACTCCTTTTCTCCACCAATACAGTGTGTATTTTTGACATCAGTTGAATGGGTGGAGCCAATGTTGCATGAACATTAACCCCATTACCTTATACAATAACCCTACAACAAATAGGAACATTTATCTCTGCTAACTAGCTGATCTCAAGCAGGAACAATATAAATGGCTTCAGTTTCCAGGGTTTATAAAAAGGAGGAAAATCCAACCTCTTGCTCCTGTTTGAGATCAAGTATTTTTAATTAGTTGTCCACACTGTATAGGGATAGGATTTTACTTGGCTGCAATACAAGCCAAACCAGAGCCTACATTACAGTATCAGAAAACTTGAATGTCCTCTCTGCGGTCAACATAGGCAGTAGGTTCAACTCAGTAAGTTATTGAAGTAGAGCGTACCGTAGGAAGTAGTTACAGAGTGAAACTGATCTGATATCAGCAATTAAAAGGGTGAAACTAGCAAATCCTCTGATCCAATCAGAGCAAAAGGCAGGTGCTAATTTTCTTTCAGCTTAAACTTGCTGATTTCATTGAGACAGCAACTTCATGCACCAAATTTCAAATGACTTGTGTATCACTGTTGATAAGGTTCCTACGGTAAGCTCATTCCTGAAGAAGGGCTCATGCCCGAAACGTCGATTATCCTGCTCCTTGGATGATGCCTGACCTGCTGCGCTTTTCCAGCAACACATTTTCAACACTTATCACTGTTGATAGACCTACCTTATTATCCATGAGACTTGTGGTAATTTTCCAAAATTCACTGGACTTTGGGGCAGTTCCAGCAGATTGGAAAACAGCAAATGTGATGCCACTTTTTAAAAAGGGAGATAGGCAAAGGATGGGGAATTAGCTTAACTTCTGTAGTGGGGATTATGCTAGAGTCTATTATCAAGGAAGAAATAACAAGGTATCTAAAATAGAAATTGTCTTATTGGGCAGATGCAGCATGGGTTCACAAAGGGCAAGTCGTGTTTAACTAATCTTTTGGAATTCTATAAAGACGTTATGAACACGGTGGATAACAGAGACCCAGATGATGTGGTATATCTAGATTTCCAAAAGGCATTTGACAAGGTGCCGCACAAAAGGCTGCTGCATAAGATAAAGATGCAAGTCATTACAGGCAATGTATTAGCATAGATAAAGGGTTGGTTAGCCAAAAGGAAGCAAAGAGTGGGGATAAATGAGTGATTTTTTGGTTGGCAATCAATAACTAGTGGTGTGCCTCAGGGATCAGTGTTAGGTCTGTAATTATTCACAATTTACATGGATGATTTGGAGTTAAAGCCCGCATGTACTGTGTCAAAGTTTGTGGATGAACTAAGAAGAGTGGTAGAGCAAAGTATGTAGAGGACTGGGACTTTGCAAAAGGACATAGGCACTTTAAGTGAGTGGGCAAAGGTCTGGCAGATGGAGTACAATGTTAATAAATGTGGAGTCATCCATTTTGGTAGCAATAACAATAAAAAAAAGACTATTACTTGACTGGTAAGAAACTTCAGCACACTGTTGTGCAGAGGGACCTGGGTATCCTTGTGTATGAATCACGGAAGGTTGATCTGCAGGTGCAACAGGTGATGAAAAAGCCAAATGGAATTTTGTCTTTCGTTGCTAAAGGGATTGAGTTTAAAAACAGAGAGGTTATGTTGCAGCTGGATAGGGTGCTGGTGAGGCTAACCAATCCTTTATCTATGCTAATACATTGCCTGTAATGCCTTGTATCTTTATCGTATGTAGCAGCCTTTTGTGCAGCACCTTGTCAAATGCCTTTTGGAAATCTAGATAAACCACATCAACTGGGTCTCTGTTATCCACCGTGTTCATAATGTCTTCATAGAATGCCAAAAGAGTACTGTGTGCAGTTTTGATCTTCTTACTTGAGAAAGGATGTACTAGCACAAGAGGGGGTGTAGAGGAGGTTCACTAGGTTGATTCCAGAGTTGAGGGGTATGGCTTTTGAGGAGAGACTGAGTAGACTGAGATTATAGTCATTGGAGTTTAGCATAATGAGGGGGAATCTGATAGAAACATATTAAATTATGAAGGGAAGAGATAAGATAGAAGTAGAGAGGATGTTTCCACTAGTGGGTTGAACTAGGACAAGAGGGCATAGCCTCAAAATTAGGGGGTACAGATATTGGACTGAATTAAGAGGAAACCTCTTCATCCAGAGGGTTGGGAATCTATGGAATTCCCTGCCCAGTGAAGTAGTTGTGGTTTCCTCAGTAAATGCTTTTAAAGCTAAGATAAGATGTTCTTATGAAAATTTCCTGAAACATGGGATGTAAAATTTCTGAATTTGGTCGGGCCAAAGGAGGGGATGAAGATTGTCCAGCTGAGCAGCTGCACAGGGATGGCAGCTCCTGAACTAGCTAGTTATTCCTGGGAGGCACATTTTCTTACATTCCTCTCCATACAGGCAGGAGAAAGTGAGGACTGCAGATGCTGGAGATCAGTTCTGAAAAATGTCTTGCTGGAAAAGCACAGCAGGTCAGACAGCATCCAAGGAGCAGGAGAATCGACGTTTCGGCCATCATCCCTTCTTCAGGAAGCAGGGTTTATGCCCGAAGCATCGATTCTCCATACAGGCAGCCTATGTTATCAAAACCTTTGGCAGACTCCAGTGAAGGATCAGTTTGACCATTGACAAAAACACAAATGTGTCATGTTTTCAACAGCCAGTTTGATCAATTTATTAATTAAGACATTTGCTTGTTTTCCCTGGAAAGAGACATGGCTTTCGATTTGAATAAACTTCAGCCTCAGGCTTTGTTTTCTCATATTGCTGCAAATTTTGACATCCAATCAACTGTCTGAGATTTACCCAGCCTAATGTAATCATAGAGTGATGAACCATACTTTGCTTTGCTGGCAAAGGGTACATAATACAACAGAGAACTGTGTCTGTTTTAAACCGAACTTCAGCCAGACACCAAGTTTCACCTATTCAGTTCATCATTTACCACGTTGTAAACACACATATCTCTTCACAAGAGTGAAAATACTCAAGTGATCTTTCTCATTGTTAATCACCATCTGCATGCTTTTCAAAAAAAAAGCAGGCTTTGTATGTTTTTTTTCTCTCTCATTTCAGCTAAGCAGCAAATTTTGAGTTACTACCTGAAGGGGGCATTTGATACCTTTTCCATGGTCGTATGGTGGTCCATTGGACAGAGAGTTCCTGAGCCTTGAAGGAGGGAATAGTCTCAATGTACGATCTACTAGTCATAAGCCTCCTCAACCACTCCAAAGGGTCAGACTCTCGAACCTATATAGTTTCTTGAATGAAGATTTGGTCTCAAGTCGAGCAAGTAGCCATTCTGAGGCTGTCAAGACAATGACAGGCTTGAATATCTTCATTACAGACATGAATGAATATCCCAATGAGGGACTTCACTAGTGCAGTGATACAGAAGAAATTTGGCCAGGGTCACAATAAAACCAACCACTGGCCTTTTTAAAGTGAGTTTCCAATGACTGGAATAATCGATAAGCATTCTCCATTATGAAAACTAGCTCTAACGGTTGGCAACACTACATGCCATTCACCTGTGTTTGACTGACCAGAATCAGTGAGGTGTCCAATAATGTGGACTTCATGTTAATCATTAGTTTACAAAAACGCATTCTTGTTTTGAATGAAATGGAATGAATGTAACACTAAAAATAATTCATCAGCACCAAAGTGAATACTTTTGTTCAACTAAAGCCTTTCCTTGAACAGTTCCTGCTACAGCTACACAGTGTTACCAAGAGTCAAAAATGTGTCTCAATCTCTAAGGAGCACTCAATGAAGGGGAAGTGGTGATGTAGTGTAATGTCGCTGAACTAGTAATCTGGAAATGTAGGCTAATGCTCTGGGGACTTGAGTTTGAATCCAAGCATATCAGATAATGAGATTCCAATTCAATACAAAAAAAATCTAAAATTTGAAATAAGCTTAACAGCATTACTGGCTGTTGTCAAAAAAAATCCATCTGGTTCACTTCCTTCCGTGAAGGAAGGCAATCCACCATCCTTAACTTTCTGGCCTATATGTGATTCCAGGACTACAGCAAAATGATTGTCTCTTCACTGCCCTCTGGCAATAAATACTATCCCAGTCAGTGACTCCCACATCCATGAACATCCAAAATGTGGCTCGCCTAAAATCATTGTAAATCTAATAATTATAAATATTATAATTCTCAAGTCTTGCAAATAAGATTCTATAATGAAATGCACTTTCTTAACCTAGCAGCTTTTACTCCTTTGCACACTGTTTAACAAATATTATAGCCAGTCACATTTTGTAGCTACAAGAAACCAAATGAACTAAATAAGTCATAATAGACTTGAAACATGAACTATACTCCTTTCTCCACAGGTACGTAGAAGAAAGTGAGGACAGCAGATGCTGGACATCAACGTTTCGGGCAGGAGCCTTTCATCAGCGCTACACATTTCCGACTCAGCCTGTGCTTTTCCAGCACCACACACTCTTGACTCAGCTACCTTTTCCCCCGCCCCACACCCCACACCCCTCCCATTTATCTCTCCACACCCGAGGGTCCCAGCCTCATTCCTGATGAAGGGCTCCTGCCCGAAACGTCAATCCTCCTGCTCCTCGGATGCTGCCTGACATGCTGTGCTTTTCCAGCACCACACACTCTCGAGTCTCCATAGGTACTGCCAGTCCTGCAAATATTTCCAGTACTTTGTTTACACTTCAGAATTCTAACACACATAATATTTCACTTTTACTTGTCCAAGTTCATTCTTTTCATCAGATGTTTCTCGTAATCTGTTAGAAAAATCTCCACCCACAGAAATTTTATATTTCTAGGAATATCTTTATTCTTTATTGAGGTAAGGTACATCTAGTTCCAAGTGGGAATGCATTCAGACACATCAAAGAACAAATTAAAAATGTTCTTCCTGTTAAATTGACAGGAATGAACAGAAAGGACCTCATGCTAATAGTACAGATATGTAACATTTTGCTTTACTAGTTTTCTGACAGGAATACCTGAAAGGTTCATAGCATTTGCTATTCCCATTGTGCAAAAAAAGTTTATTATGTGTATGAAATACTGGTAATGGCATTTCATTCTCAATCTGTCATGGTTTTAATTTTCAATGTGAGCTCTGGAAGTAAAGAGTAAAGTTCAAAATCTCAGTGCTGCACAAATGATGGCAACTATAGCAAATGTGACATTGGAATTGAGCATGTTGATGAGCTGTCTGAAGTTGGGTAAATTGTTTTGTTAGTGCTTGGAAATATAAGAGGTAATGAGCTCATGCTGGAGCAGTTTACTTCAGCTTTTAATTGGAAATTAAAGTCTGTTATCGTCTCAAATAGGTCCTTCATTTTTAATAAAGATACACAATACAATAGGTCATTATTTGAAATTTAATTTGTGGATAGTAGGTTTTTGATAAGTGATTTATTTATAAGGTGCACACTCAGCTGGTCTGCTCTTAGAAAGCATAACATCAAACTAGTGCATTTAGTTTAAATTTTAATTTCCTTGTTACAGGTTCAGCCTGAAAACATGCCAATAGCATTTCAGACTCAATACAATATTATCATTCTAGTCATTCCTTAAAGTTGTTTCTACAAGCTATTGTGTGCAAAGATTGCCTTGGAATAACAAGAAGATACCTATTTGTAACTTATTAGAGTAGTCTGAGCATCACATAATTGTTTCTACTCTCGTTTGTTTTGCCGATAAGTAGGAACAGAGAGCAATCCTGGCAGGGTGATGATATCCTCAAGGTGTCTATTGATGAATAGCACACTGATACCCAATAAATCATGGAAGTGAATGCATGTTTCAGCCAAAGAGGGGAGTCATTCATTAACTTGATTCTATCTTTTTTATTTAACTAGAACAGTCTCACACAGCAACGAGAACTCTCAGATTGATCACTCAGCAATCAAGCGACTGTAACAAACAGCATTGCAAGAATAGCTAACTATCCCACATCTGTGTAGAATATAAATTAATAGAATGAAAATACATTTTCTGTTTGGTTTGGGCGATTTTGCCTTGCAGTTTTATTAGCAATGTATAAAGTACAAAGACCAAATCAATCTATTATTGTATTGCATGTTATCACAGAAACCAAGCATTATCAAATTCCTGCAAAGTGTGGCTTGCCTAAAATCATTGTAAATCTAATAATTATAAATATTAGTCAATCAAATTTATGAGAAGAAAAAAGTATTTATAAGTCAACTGTAACTCATGCTGCTCAAGCCTTTTGTGAGTATTATTTCATTTTAATTACATTTGGATAATGTGAGTCTTACATTATTAAATATTAGCATTAAAGTCATATAAAGTGCCATGATTTTATTAGAGCCTGCATTTAGTTGTTGAGTGTGATGAATAAATTGTAGCAGTGCTTTGGCATTTATCTTCCTGCTAGTACATTGTGCAGCGATAGGCTTGATGGATTCATTTTTCATCCGTTGTATCTAAAGGCTGAGTGGAGGAAGCTTTTCAGTGCAGTTTTATTTTACTCTTCAAATTGTCTGTATCAATCCCTCCTGTATCATTGCCCTTGTGAAAGTAGCAACTTATTGTGGTATCTAACCCAAGTCAAGAAAGGGCAAAATGTGTGGTCTGTTCATTCTGTTGACCTTCTGTTTCAACAGCTTTCTTCTGCATGTGCTAATTGAGCAGTAATAAGGAGCTAAATAAAAAAAAACTGCCTGGATTTTCTCAATTATGTGGTCAGGTTTCTTAGTAGCAGCATAATTTTATAGTTGTTCAATTTAATGGTTAGAAAATTGACAGTGGTTTAAAGTAGGCGCTAGACCACTGTGACTGATTCTCTAATCGGCACTCCTGCTGAGTAGCTCTACTGTCAAGCATAGGGTTCCTGCCAATTTACTCAACTAATTCCAGTTACAGCATATTTGCAACTTTCTGCTTCGTATCTTGGAAAAACACATACAGTATAATAAGTCTGGGCCATTCCTAATTTGTGGGATGCTATTTTCTTATAGCCTACAGAACCTAAGTTGGTTGTTGTTGGTGGTGGTAATGTTTCTAATGGCATCAACACAACTTATATCTACCCACTGCACCATTGAACAACTCGAAACACAGTGACTTGCATGCAGTAAAATGTCTCAACTACTTTGCAACAGTTTTCAAAAATCACTATCCCTTTGGTGCAAGTTATGGCATTTTAGAATTGTGAAAGAGTGAAAGATTAAATCTCTCAAAACTGGCAATGTGCAAATTTTCTATGAAAAATGAAAATATGTACTAAATCCACCACTGATAGTTAGGAATATGGTTCAAAATGGTGATTTCTTTTCATCGTCCATGATTCTACCATTGGGAGATGCAAAGTTAAAATTCTGTAATTCACCAAATTTTACCTCTCTTTTCCACTCGTTATTGGGTGACCTGCATGGGAAGCAATTATCCTGCATTAGACCATTAATCATGTGTATTACTTGGCATCAAGCACTGGCAGATTATTTACAGCTGAACAACACCTGATGCATAAGTCAATTCTCCAGAGCGCGAGGTTCCACGTGAGTTATGTTGCAGAAAGCTAAGATCATGTCTTCAATGGGAGACCCCACAGGAGGATGCTGTTGGGAACTGAGAACCAGAATTGTATCAAGCAGCTGGTGGCATCATTATCACTGTACTCTACAGTTACAGGTTTGAGCAGAGGAAGTACCCAATTCAGTGATCATCAATTTGTTGAATCATTGCCACTTCAGAAACTTCTGTCTGGAGTTTATGTAGAAAATGCCTAGGTGGCTATGGCCTTCTAAATGAGAGTCTTTTCTTCCTGCTGCACACAACTTCCCTTCCAGGTAGCTCTGCCCTGTCTCTCCATCATGCTACAGCCCGAAGTGCACAGAAACTTATACCCACAGAATAGCTCCTCACACACCTTCAAACATCATTGAATTCCTTCTCCTGATCCAGCCCCACTTCTTACTCAAACATTTAAGAACTCTTCAAACAATGCAACAAAAGGAATTCAAAGTTATTAATCCTGAAAGTCACACGGTGCTACCTTCAAAGCTTAGGAAATAGTATGTGATATTAGCTATGGTCAGGGGTGGGTTTCCTTGTCTAGCATGGAAGCTGCATGGGCCACCACACCGAAGGACAGATGTAAATGCATTGGGGAGAGTGCAAAAGAGGTTTACCAGAATGGTTCCAGGAAGGAAAAACTTCAGTTGTGAGGATACATTGAAGAGGTTGGGAAAGTTTTCCTTGTAGAGAAGAAGCCTGAGAGGAGATTTGATCGAGGTTTTCAAAATCATGAGCAGACTGGACACGGTAGGTAGGGAGGAGCTCCTCCCACTTGATAAAGAAAAAATAATGAGAGCACAGGTTTAAAGTAATGTGCACAAAACAAGTCTGATGGAAGAAAAATCTTGCTTCACACAGTGAGTAGATATGGAAATGAATGGTTATCTGGAAATGTTTTGAAGGTATTTTCAATAGAGGCATACAGGAGGGCATTGAATGATTACTTAAGTAGAAATGATTTGCAAGTATGTGAGGAAAAGGCAGGAGATTAGCACCGGGTAATAGAACCAATACAGACATAATGGGATGAAATGTCCTCTTTCTACATCATAGCATTTCTATGATTCTAAATGACATTACTATCTGTCCATTTTGCATGCTTTGGACGCATGCAAGGCACCCTAATCCATCCAAGTATAGCCTACAGTGCAAATGGCCAGAATGTGAAATATCTCTATTTTTGGCATCACTGAACTCTTGAAGCATTGACACTGATGACATTATGGGATACTATTTTGTGGCAAATTATGATGCTGCTGTTCCTTTAACAAGGTTACATTGTCCTTGTTTTTCTTTCAGGGGGTTGTAAAGACACAAGCTATGAAATGTCTGGGGTTGATCTACTTGAGAATGCTTTCAAATTAAAAAAAAGTGTACAATGAAAGGGGAGTGGCCAGTTCTCCCAGCTCAGCTTGTCTCTGGTTTGGTTTGGTTTGGCTTTTAGCAGTCTGGCTGTTCACTGAAAGCAGTCAAGTCAGTTTGACGCTGCAGGTCCAAGAAACAGCTACATGCAAAAAGGTATTCCATGCCATGTCCCTCTGCTATTGTTCTCTCTTTTGTAAAATCCTGTGTTTGATTTTACCTTTTTTGACTATGGGGATTGTTGCAAGTATTTGGAACAGCATAAATTAAGTTGGGATAATCTGTTGGGTTTTTGGATTGGTGGTTATTCCGTATTCCGTTCTCTTTTGTTTATGTTTCATTCAGTAATCTTGTAAATAAATCCTGTTTTATTTGAAACTAAGTGGTTTGACCAGCTGCATTTCTCCTGAGATATCCATTTTACACCTGCTTAAAATAATGAGCAAAGTTAGTGTCTGGGCTACTTTCTTAAAAATATTTTGCAGGGGTCTGGCCTGGTCCATAACAAAATAACCTGAGACACCCTTTATTCTTTGCATTACATATACTTAATGCATCACAAGCTTGAAACCTCCTAAATCATTCTCCAAATTCAGCAAGTAAAACACTTTTTTCCCAAGATTCTCCCATGGATTAGAAAATAACAAATATAAGCCTCCTGATCAAGAAGCTAAAGACAGAGAGAAAAATGAGACAACAGGCTTGTAAATCTGCTGTCAGTTATAGATAAAAGGCTCGAATCTATTGTTTGAGATGTGATAGCAGGGGACATAAAAATTCATAATATGATTGAGCAAAGTCAACATATGTTGATAAAATATGGGACAATGTGTTAGACAAATCTGTTGGAGCTGTATGAACTTGTAACCAGTAGCTAGGAGCTGGGGTGCAAGAGATAGACAAGGTATGTAGGAATGGCAAAGTTGCAGTGAACATGGGGGAATTTCAATATGCAGGTGGACTGGGAAAATCAGGTTGGTAATGGATTGAAAGAAAAGGAATTTGTGGAATGTCTACAAGATGGCTTTTTGGAGCAGCTTTTGTTGGAGCCCACTAGGGAACAGGCAATACTGGATTTAGTTTTATGCAATGAAGCAGACTTGATAAGGGAGTTTAATGTGAAGGAACACTTAGGAGACAATGATCATAATATAATTGAATTTACCTGCAAGTTGAGAGGGAGAAGATAGAATCAGAGGTTCTACAGGATTAGAGCTGAATAAAGGCAACTACAGAGGCATGAGGGAGGAGCTGGGTAGAAGAGCCTAGCAGGAAAGACAGTGGAACAGCAATGGCAGGAATTTCTGGGAGTAATTCAGTAGATACAGCAGAGATTCAAACCAAGGAAAAAGAAGCATGGTACAGGGAGGATGAGGCAACTATGGCTGACCAGGGAAGTCAGGGATAGCATAAAGGCAAAAGAGAAAACAGATAATGTGGCAAGGGGCAGTGGGAAACCAAAGGATTAGGAAGCTCACAAAGACCAACAGGGGGCAACAAAAAACAAGAAATAAGGAGGGAGAAGATTAAATATGACAGTAAGCTAGCCAGTAATATAAAGGAAGACTGTAAGAGTTTCTTTAGATATATAAGGGGCAAAACAGAGGCAACAGTGGATTAGATTACATACAGTGTGGAAACAGGCCCTTCAGCCCAGCAAGTCCACACCGACCCGCCAAGGCATAACCCACCCAGACCCATTCTCCTACATTTACCCCTTAACCTAACACTACGGGCAATTTAGCATGGGCAATTCACCTAACTTGCACATTTTTGGATTGTGGGAAGAAACTAGAGTACCCGGAGGAAACCCACGCAGACACGGGAAGAATGTGCAAACTCCACACAGACAGTCTGCCTGAAGTAGGAATTGAACCCGGGTCTCTGGCGCTGTGAGGCAGCAGTGCTAACCACTGTGCCACCGTGCCACCCACAAAGTAGCAATGGGGAACAAGGAAATGGCTGAGGAAAGGAATAATTACTTTGTGTCAATCTTCATCGTGGAAGATATAGAGTCATAGAGATGTACAGCATGGAAACAGACTCTTCGGTCCAACTCATCCATGACGACCAGATATCCCAACACAATCTAGTCTGACCTGCCAGCACCTGGCCCATATCCTTCCAAACCCTTCCTATTCATATACACATCCAAATGCCTCTTAAATGTTGTACCAGCCTCCACCACTTCTTCTGGCAGCTCGTTCCATACATGTACCACCCTCTGTGTGAAAAAGTTGCCCCTTAGGTGTCTTTTATATCTTTCCCCTCACACTCTAAACCTATGCCCTCCAGTTCTGGACTCCCCAATCCCAGGGAAAAGACTTTGCCTATTTTCCCTATCCATACCCCTCATAATTTTGTAAACCTCTATAAGGTCACCCCTCAGCCTCCGACGCTCCAGGGAAAACAGCCCCAGCCTGTTCAGCCTCTCCCTGTAGCTCAAATCCTCCAACCCTGTCAACATCCTGATAAATCTTTTCTGAACCCTATCAAGTTTCACAACAAATATCCCAATAATTCAAGAGAATGAGGGGAAAGAGCTGAGTATGGTGGCCATCACTACGGAGAATGCACTAGAAAAACTGCATGACCTGAAGGTGGATAAATAACCTGGACCAGGTGGACTGGAGCCCGGAGTTCTAAGGGAGATAACTGAAGCGATATTGGAGGCGTTAGTGGTGATTTTTCAGGAATCGCTAGATTCAAGAAGGGTCCCAGAGGACTGGAAAATTGATAACGTGGCACCCTGTTTAAAAAGGGAGAAAGGCAAAAGACTGAAAATTACAGACTGATTTCCCTAACATCAGTTGTGGGTAAGATTCATTATGAAGTATGAAATTTCTGAATACTTGAACGTGTATGGTAAATAGGGTAAAGTCAACATGATTTCATCAAGGTGAGGTCATACCTGACAAATCTACTAAACTTCTTTGAGGAAGTGATGAGCATGTTAGACCAAGGAAAGCCAATGGATATTATTTATCTGGACTTTAACAAAGCCTTTGACAAGGTGCCGCACAGGAATCTATTGAGTAAGCTAAGGGCAAATAGTATCAGAGGCAATGTGCTAGCATGGATAGAAGCCTGGATGTCTGGCTGAAATTAGAAAATGGGGATAAAAGGGTCTTTCTCAGGATGGCATCCGGTGACAAGTGGTGTTCCGCAAGGCTCAGTGTTGAGATCACAACTTTTCACTTTATACATTAACAATCTAAATGAAGGAACTGGGAGCATTCTGACTACATTTGCAGACGATACAGGTAGAAGGGCGAGTAGCATTGAGGAGGTGGAAGGCTGCAGAAGGTTTTAGACAGGTTAGGAGAGTGAGCAAAGAAGTGGCAGATGGAGTACAACGTGGGAAAGGGTGGAGTCATGTCCTTTGGTTGGAAGGATAGAAGCATGGAATATTTTCTAAATGGGGACAAAATTCATAAGACTCAATTACAAAGAGATTTGGGAATTCTAGTGCAGGATTCTCTCAAGGTAAACTTGCAGGTTGAGTCAGTAATTAGGAAGGCAAATGCAATTATAGCATTTCTTTAGAGAGGACCTGAATATAAAAGCAGGGATCTATTTCTGAGGTTCTGTAAGGCTCTGGTCAGACAACATTTGGAGTATTGTGCGCAGTTTTGGGCCATTTATCTCAGTCCTGGAGCATGTTCAGAGGATGGTCACGAGAATGGTTCCAGGAATGAAAAGCTTAACATATGATGAACATTTGAGACTCCGGGTCTATATTCGATGGAGTTTAGAAAGTATGGGGGGGGGGGCGGACCTAATTGAAACTTACAGAACACTGAATGGCCTGGACAGAGTATGTTGGGAAGATGATTCCATTGATAGGAGAGATTAGGAACCAAGGGAACAGCCTTAGAGTGAAGGGAAGACCTTTTCGACTAGAGATAAGAGGAACTTCTTCTGCCAGAGGGCGGTGAATCTGTGGAATTCATTGCCACAAAAGCTTGTGGAGGTCAGGTTATTGTGAATCTTTAAGATGTATCTGGATAGTTTCTTGATTGCTGAGGGGATCAAGGTGAGAGAATGGGGATGAGAAAATTATCAGTCATGACTGAATGGCAGAGCAGACTTAATGAGTTGAATGGCCAACCTTTGGCTCCTATGTCTTATGGTCTTAAGAGATTAAGGTGAACAAGTGGTCAAAGATCTAGTCTCAGATGTAGAGGGAGTGATTAAAACATTTGTAGATGTGGGTGGCACTGGTTCAGCCAGCATTTAATGCCCATTTGTACAGCATCTCAAGACTTCTCATTTATTGACTTAACATTCAGTCATTTAAGTCCCTACTTCAATATTCACAATCTTGCCTTGACTATTGATGCTTTGACCCCTCATCCAGAGCTTAAAGGCTCATCATACTCCTGTCTTGCCTTGCCTTTCACCATATTTAGAAAACCAGACAGCTGTTATGTTTCTCAGCAGCCAGTAGACAAAAGACTATGTCAGACTCACATCCACAGAATGAGCCAGCAGCCAAGATGGCAGACACACTGCATGTGCATCAACCAAATATTTCAAAATCTCAGAGAAACAGTCCTTAGTATAGTCAAGGAGGCTGCCACAAATATAGGATACTTAAGAAGAGTCTTATTGGACTCAAGATATTAACTTTCTTTAATTCTTCACAGTTGTTGCCAGACCTGCTGAGTTTCTATAGCATGCTATGTTTGTTTCAGATTTGCAGCATCTGTAATATTTTGCCTTTATACATAGGAACCTGCTGCCAGTCAGGAGTTCCTGGTACAATGGGACTAGGAAATCATCTGATTTCAGTCAAGGGGCTTGGACACAGTCTATTGAGTGCTTGGATCAGATGTGATCAGGGGGTGCCTATCACTACAGTTCAAGAGTGGGCCATGCTCAGTTCTGCAGATCCAAAGCAAACAGACATGGAATTAGCAGTTCATCACTTGGGGAACTTCCTGCACACTAGTCAAGGGCGCAGTCAATCATTAGTTGAGGTTGTGAATCCAGGTTTGTTGAGAGGTGTACGATGGTCAGTCTAAGGGGTCAGCTGAATGTAAATGATGGATTCCCAGGGGGATAGTACTGTGGTAGGGCATTTGTTGGAACTCAATGCTGGGGATTAGAGGCAGCCATCTCGGATGAATTGGTCACACCTCAGATTAGGATTGTTGAGGGAGAAAGGGTTTGAATGACCAAAAGACAGAGAAACAGCAGGAAGGCTGTGCAGGTTTCCCCTGCGGTCATCTCCCTCCAAAACAGGTACACCGTTTTGCATACTGTTGGGGGAGATGGCTCACCAGGAAAAGGCAACAATAGCCATGTTCATGAGACCGTGGCTGGTTCTGCTGTTCAGAAGGGTGGGAAAAAGAGTGGAAAGGCTATAGTCATGGGGGATTCAATTGTAAGGGGAGTAGATAGGCATTGTTGTGGTCAAAAACAAGATTCCCAAATGATATGTTGCCTCTCAGGTGCACGGGTCAGGGATGTCTTGGATCGACTGCAGAAAATTCTCAAGGGGGAGGGTGAACAGCCAGTTGTCATGGTGCACATAGGCACCAATGATACAGATTTAAAAAATGGGATGAGGTCCAACGTGTAGAATTTAGGGAGTTAGGAACCAAGTTAAAAAGTAGGGCCTCAGAGGTGGTAATCTCAGGATCGCTACCAGCGCCTCGTGCTTGTCAGAGAAGGAATGATAGAATAAGCAGGATGAATGCGTGGCTTGAGAGATAGTGCAGGAGGTAGGGGTTCAGATTTTTGGGCCAGTTGGAACCAGTTCTAGAGGAGTTGGGACTATTACAAATTGGATGTTCTACACTGGGCTGGACTGGAACCAATGTCCTTGAGGTTGCTTCTGCTAAAGCTGTTGGGGAGAGTTGAAACTAATGTGGCAGGGAAGTGGGAACTAAATGAGAAGGTTAGTGGACAGGTTTGTGGGCAGCACTGTGGAAACAGTGGTTAGCACTGCTGCCTCACAGCACCAGAGACCCGGGTTCAATTCCCGCCTCAGGTGACTGACTGTGCAGAGTTTGCACATTCTCCCTGTGTCTGCGTGGGTTTCCTCCTAGTGCTCCAGTTTCCTCCCACAGTCAAAAATGTGCAGGTTAGGTGAACTGGCCATGCTACATTGCCTGTAGCGTTAGGTGAAGGGGTAAATGTCGGGGAATGGGTTTGGGTGGGTTGTGCTTCGGTGGGTGGGTGTGGACTTGTTGGGCCAAAGGGCTTGTTTCCACACAGTAAGTAATCTAATTACTCTGAAGGAGGTAGTAACTAAAGCTGTAAGGAACTAGATAACGAGGTCAGCGTGAGTAAGGGGAAGAGTTGGCAGGAAGTGGCGGATGAATGCAGAGGGACTGGTGGTCTGAGATGCATTTGTTTTAATGCAAGAAGTATAGTAGGTAAGGCCGATGAACTTAAGGCTTGGATTAGTACCTGGAAGTCTGAAGTTATTACTATTACTGAGACCTAGTTGAGGGAGGGGCATGATTGGCAACTAAATATTCCATGATATCGATGCTTCAGGCGGAATAGAGAAGGAGGTAAAAGTGTTGGAGGAGTTGCATTACTGGTCAAAGAGGATATCACAGCTGTGCTGAAGGAGGGCACTATGGAAACTCGAGCAGTGAGGCAATATGGGCAGAGCTCAGAAATAGGAGGTGTGCTGTAACAATGTTGGGATTATACTACAGCCCTCCCAACATGAGATTGAGGTACAAATATGTAGACTGATTATGGAAATATGTGGGAGCAATAGGGTTATAGTGATAGCAGATTTTAACTTTTCCAACATTGACTGGGATTCACGTAGTGTTAGAGATCTGGATGGAGTAGAATTTGTAAGGAGCATTCAAGAGGGTTTTCTAGAGCAGTTTGTAAGTAGTCCAACTAGGGAAGGGGCCATACTGGACCTGGTGTTAGGAATGAGCCCAGCCAGGTGGTTAAAGTTTCAATGGGGGATTACTTTGGGAATAGTGATGTTAATTCCATAAGTTTTAGAATAAGCATGGACAAAGACAAGAGTCGTCCTAAAGGAAGAGTGTTAAATTGGTGGAAGGCCAACTATACCAAAATTTGGCAGGAGGTAGGGAATGTAGATTGGGAGCAGCTGTTTGAAGGGAAAACCACATTTGATATGTGGGAGGATTTTAAAGGAAGGTTAATTAGAGTTCAGGAGAAATATGTTCCTGTGAAAGTGAGGGATAGAAATGGCAAGATGAGAGAACCATGCATGAAAAGTGAAATTGTGAGACTAGCTAAGAGGAAAAAGGATGCATACTTAATGTCTGACTGAAGGCTGATGAAGCTTTGGAAGAATATTGAGATTGTAGGACCAATCTGAAATGAGGAACTAGGAGGGCTAAAAGGGTTCATGAGATATCCTTAGCAAGCAGGATTAAGGAAAACCCCAAAGTCTTTTTCTCATATATAAGGAATAAGAGGGTAACTAGGGAAATGATTGATCCACTCAAGGACAAAGGAGGAAAGTTATGTGTGGAGTAAGAGAAAACGGGTGAGATTCTTAATGAGTACTTTGCATTGGTATTCATCGGGGAGAAAGACATGGCGGATGTTGAGGTTAGGGATAGATCTTTGCTTACCCTAGGTTAAATCAGCATAAGGAGGGAGGAAGTGTTGTGTATTCTAAAAGGCATTAAGGTAGACAAGTCCCCAGGACCGAATGGGATCTATCCCACGTTACTAAGGGAAGCGAGAGAAGAAATAGCTGGGGCTTTAACAGATATCTTTGCTGCATCATTGAAAACAGGAGGTCTCAAAGGACTGGAGAATTACTAATGTTGTCCCTTTGTTTAAGAAGGGTAGCAGGGATAATCCAGATAATTACGAACCTGTAAGCCTGATGTCAGTGGTAGGGAAGCTATTGAAGAAGATACTAAGGGATAGGATACATACCCATTTGGAACAAAATGGGTTTATCAAGTGATAGGCAGTATGGTTTTGTGCAGTGAAGGTTGTGTCTTACAAATCTAACAGAATTCTTTGAAGATATGACAAAGTTGAATGATGAGGGAAGGGATCAAGATGTCATACACATGGACTTTAGTAAGATCTTTGATAAGTTTCCTTATGGTAGGCTGATGAAGAAGGTGAAGTCACATGGGGTCCAGGATGTGCTAGCTAGATGGATAAAGAACTGGTTGGGCAACAAGAGACAAACAGTAATAGTGAAAGGGAGCTTCTCAAAATGGTGACCTGTGACTACAGGGATTTGTGCTGGGACCACTGTTGTTTGTGAGATTTATAAATGGTTTGGAGGAAGGCGTCATTTGCCTCATTAGCAAATTTGCAGATGCCACTAAGATTAGTGGAGTAGCAGATAGTGAAGGGGACTGTCAGAGAATACAGCTGAATACAGATAGTTTGGAGTCTTGAGCAGAGAAATGATAGATGGAGTTCAACCCAGACAAATATGAGGTGGTGAATTTTGGAAGATGCAATTCCAGAGTGAACTGTACAGTAAATGGAAAAGTCCTGGGAAAAATTGATGTACAGAGCGATCTAAGTGTTCAGGTCCATTGTTCCCTGAAGGTGGCAACGCAGGTCAGTAGAGTGGTCAAGAAGGTACATGGCATGCTTTCCTTCATTGGATACGATGTTGAGTACAAGAGTTGGCAAGTCATGTATAAGACTTTGGTTTGGCCACATTTGGAATGTTGGGTGCAGTTCTGGTCGCTACATTGCCAAAAGGATGTGGATGTTTTGGAAAGGGTACAGAGGAGGTTTACCAGGATGTTGTCTAGTATGGAGGGTGTTAGCTATGAGGAGAGGTTGAGTAGATTAGGATTATTTTCATTGGAAAGAAGGTGGTTGAGGAAGGACTTGATTAAGGCTGACAAAATCATGAAAGGTGTAGACAGGGTGGATGGAAATTAACTTTTTCCCAGAGTGGAGGACTCAATTACGGGTCATGAGTTCAAAATGAGAGGGGAAAAGTTTAGGGAAGATATACGGAGAAAGTTCTTCATGCAGAGGGTGGTGGGTGCCTGGAATGTATTGCCAGCAGAGATGGTAGGGGCAGGAATGATAGCGTCATTTAAGATGTATCTAGACAGATACATGAATGGGTAGGAAGCAAAGAAATACAGATCATTAGAAAGTAGGCAGCAGATTTAAAAAGAGGATATCGTTCAGTGCAGGCTTGGATGGTCGAAGGGCCTGTTCTTGGCCTGTAATGTTCTATGTTCTTTGTCCTTTGATGCAGAAGAGTCACAAATGATGATGGGTGGACATTTGATATATAAGCAGGGAGGGAGGAGACAATACTGCATAGGAAGACATGGGATGTTTTAGGAGGTGTGTGTGTTATTCGTGGTCATCACCTTGATTGGGGTGTGCAGCATGATGGTAAGCATGACTAAATTGTAGAGACAGGTCTCAGGGATAAAGATTAATGTTACAGAATTACAGGTGGTGGCTGGGCACATGTTGAGGATCAGCAAATTGCTGGGGAAATAACAAAACATTGGTGTTCAGGTGGTAGAGGTGCAGCGTGCTCTGGATGAGCAGATTGACCTTAGACTTGTCCTGACAAGATCTGTGTTTACTTCCATTTTCAATTGACTCCTTAAGTACATACCCCAAATGGGAAATGACTGCCATCAGACCTGATGTGGGCATAGTCGTTCTTTTTTTCTTTCTGGCTGAGTATGTAGCTCAACATGTTAGTGTCATGAGGCCCTTCAAAATGACAATTGCATTAATCAGGCACTTTCACATTTCAGGTTGAAATGCTCTATGATCATAGCATTGTGAAACATATGCAGTTACAATTGCATAGGTTGCAAATGTTGGTTACAAGGAATCTTGACTAAGTCAGTGGACATTGCAAATTGAAGATAACCATCTCTATGGTTTAGAAGTAATCAAATGAAAACTTAAAGGTGGCACCTTTTGATCACAAGCACAAACATACTGCACAACCTCATAAGCTGCATGTGAACAAGGAACTTATTCCCTCTGACCTTGAACTGATATCCTTATTTGCTATGATCTGCCCGTAAAACAAAACTTTTCACTATACTTAGATATATGTGACTACAATAAATCAAGTTAAATCAGATCTAATCATTCACTGTAAGATAATTAGTGCTTGAAAGACAAGCAGTTCATTTCTGTTCTGAATGGCAAATGCAGTTTCTGCTTTTAATGTTTGTTCACTTTAGTTGCTCCAGAATAAAAGTGAATGATTTGAAACTATTCATGGATATCCTACATATGATGATCCCTGTTAGAAACGAAAATCGCTTCTCAATAATCGCTCTAGACAAATTCAGGAAAACAAAGTTTTATTAACAAGTCAAGTCTGCAGAGTCGGGCACCCTTAAAGAAAAGGCGCGCTGAGGCTTACAAAGTCTCCATTATTTATAGGACAAGTCCCTCCTCTCCTTGGCTCCAACAAGCCATGAGGTACACATTCTTAAAAACATCATTATTTTTATCACAAAGTATGCAACAAAAGGCTCCAGAGTCTCCAAAGTTTGTTGTTTTTCTCACCCTGTAGTCTTATCAAAACAGATTTATTATAGACCAGTCCGTGGTCCAGGCACATCTTAAAGTTTAAACCGAAATTACCTCTCACAATCCCGCATTGAGCAAATAAGATGCTGAGCTACACTGGGAATTAGGAAAGAATACTAATGACTAAGACAGGGTTGTAAAATGGGACATTGGCAAGAATTGGCAAGCTGGGAGACTTGATCTTAAACAACAATAAATCTAAGTCTGTGAACTTGCATGTACAATGAAGTGCCAGCCTTGCCACCAATATGCCTTGGGAAGTGATTGTTTGTGGTAGTTGCCCCATTAGATCACAGTGTAGGGTAACTCCAGATTGCTTTGCTGGACACTTGGCATATGTTCAAAGATGGCACCATCATCCTGAGATACTGGCAGTCAGAGAAACTTCTATTCACAGCGAGTGGGGGAATAGAATGAGAGAGGTGCAGTATGGGCGCAGTACATAGGAAATGAGGCACTTTTGAGAAAATAAGGCAAGAGAAACCTTTCTAGAAGTTTATCAATGACTCTTACCTGATTTCTGATAAGATTCAGCCATATAATTCTACTATAGTTCTTTTGGATACTAAAGGAATCAAGGGATCTGGAGAAAGCAGGCAAGATGTAGCCGAGTTGAAAGAACAACTATTGTCTTAATAGTGGCTTAACCTCCAAATGGCTTTCTTGTCCTTAAATGACTTGTGTTCTTATGTTGTTGAAACTGTTTGTTCATGAAAATCACACAACCATTTAACAGACATGACGCATTGCTCAAGGGGTGTTGAAAAATAAGAGGATTATCTACTGAATTTCTTGAGGATTTGTGGATTTTTCAACACTTTCTGAGCTTAATGTCACCAGAATTTCTTGCTTGGTGTTTGGTGCGGGGTGGGGGAGTGGTGTCGATAAAGTCTGGAGCTGGAAAAGGCACAGCAGGTCAGGCAGCATCTGAGGAGCAAAAAAGTCAATGTTTTTGAGCATAACCCTTCACCAGGACTGGGTTGGGGAAAAATAAATGGGGATAGGGGAGATGAGGGAAAGGTGGGAGGTGAATGTGGCCTAAATAAATTCTTAAGCAGCTGCAACATGACTTGTTAAAGTTTATACTCAATGTCCTAACAGGTGAAAGCAAGCATTTCATATGCCTTCATTACCACCTTATCCATTGTGCTACCACTTTCAGGGAGCTCAAGATCTCTCTGTATATCATTGCTCCTAAGGGGCCTACCATTTACTGTATACTTTCTTCTTGTGTTTGACCTCCCAAAATGCATCATTTAACACTTGTCTGGATTAAACTCCATCTGCCATTTCTCTGCCCAACTTTCCAACTGATCTATATGTTGCTGTATCCTTTGATAATCTTCCTCACCATCCACAACTCCAACAACATTTGTATTAAAAGTTTATGTTAGAGACAAAACAATGTCACTTCATCTATTAAATGTATTTCTTTCTATGCTAGCCTCAGTAATTCTCAAATTAGTAATGATTTGAAAGATTTATTTTAAATGGAAAAAATGCATACAATTTTCTCTCTTGCTGAAGATAGCAGCTGCCTAGCACTCGTTTGGCATGAATACCACTCTCCAGCTATCAGCCCAAGTCTGGATGCTATCCAGGTGTTGCTGCATAAAAACACAGACTGCCCTAGTATCTGAGATGCAACAAATAACATTGGGCAACATATAGTTACCAGTGATCAGTTACCCCATCTTTGAAGGCATGATGGAGAGAAGGTCTAGATGAAACAAATGGTTGGGCTGAGTATGACTCCAAGCATTTCCCCTTGTTTCCATCGACTCCAGTTTTGCTTGGACTCCTTGATGCCATACCCAGTAGAATGCTGCCTTAATGGTAAGGACAATCACTCTCACCACACTTCTGAAGTTCAGTTATTTTGTTCATGTTTGAACCAAAGCTGTAATGAACTCAGGAGCCAAGTAATCTTGGTAGAATCCAAAGTGAGCATCAGTGAACAGATTACTGCTTTGCAAGTGCCACTTGACAGTATTGATGATTGAGCATCTGCTGATGGATCAGTAATTGGCTAGGTCATATTTTTGTACAGAACATACCTGCATAATTTTCCACATTGCTGTGTAGATTTCAGTACTGTAGTTTTACAGGAACAACTTGCCCTGGGGCATGGCTAATTCTGGAGCACAAGTACTATTGCTGAAATGTTTTCAGGGGCCATTGTCTTTGCAATATCGAACATCTTCAGCAATTTCTTGATATAACATTGAAATAATTCAAATTGGCTGAAGACTGGCATCAGTGACGTGGACCTTGGGATGGAGTTGAAATGGATTATTCACACAGCAATTTAAACTGAAGATTGTTGCAAATGCTTCAGATTTTAATTTCACTTTTATGCTGGGTGCCCTTAGTATTGAAAATGGAGATATTTGTGAAGCCTCCACCCCATATCAGTTGTTGAATTGTTCACCTTCATTCAGGATAAGACATGGCAGGACTGTAGTGCTTAGCTCTGACCGAGTGGCTGCAGGTTTGTTTACCCCTATCTGTTGCTTCCACTGCATGGCATACAGTAATTCTAGAAGATATCTTCAGCAAGTTGACCACAATTTTATGTTTGCTTGGCACAATACCAAACATGCTCTCTTGTACTCTTCCTTAAACCAGGTTTGATCTCCTATGTTAATGGGCCACGAGGTTACAGATTTGTTTGGATTATGATTCTGCTCCTGCTGATGGCCCACAGGTGCCCAGTTTTGAGTTGCTCGAGATGTTCCAGCTCTATTCCATTTGTCCTTTCTTTTAATTTAAATCAACAGATAAAAAGCTCAGGAGCTGAATTTTCAACTGCTTTTATTATTGAACAAGTTACATCACCAGATTGCACACTTGCAAATCCATCACTAGTCCATTTTCATATACAATAAAATAATTGGACAAGTATTTAAGAAGGAACTAACTTTATTTTCTGCCACCTAATCATATCATAAGCATGACCCAAGACACTTCACATTTTATAAGCTGCTTATGCAGTGTAGTTATTGTTGTTAAATGGACAGATGCAGCATTTATTAAAGTAAATCATTTGGAAAACATTATTATGGCAAGTGATCTACTCAGGCAGAGATAACTACAACCACTCAAAGCTGCATTCTTTACTGAAATCTGCCATTTTCTGCTAGTTTATTTTCCATCAATTATTAATCGTCTTGTTAGTACTTTCTACAAACCAAAGACAACTTGACTGAATAGAACATATGTGTGGTGGTGTCATAGATCATTTAATTAGTCTAGGTTTCAGTCCTATCATTCAGTCTTTGCATGCTTGATTGACTTGAGTGCTTTGCATTACTCATTCCATCTACATCTATACAGCAATACCTACAAAGACTTTAACTTTCTTTCCATTACAAGGATGTGCAGGAGTCTCTCTCATCCTTGCCATCTTTTATTGGCATGCATTGGAAAGATCTCCAGATCGGCACCCAATCTGTTTGTTCATGTTATCAAATTCTGGGTTGAGACTTCAACTAGGAGCATCTGACTCAGAGGCAGATATGTAACTACCTTGGCACAAGACCACCTTAAGGAGATATGCAAGGTCAAACTACTTACACCCTCATTTAAAAGCTAAAAGGTAGAAAATCCCATCAGGACTGTTTTAGATTGTAGTAACGTAATCATTATCCATTAATTCCTTGTCATTAGCAATACTGACCATATGGCATCAGAGTAAACTATTGATCATTCTGACACAAAATCTAATTATAATGAATTCAATTCAAAGATTCTTTCACAGTCAAATGGATCATACTCTAGTTTTCAGTACTTGGCAATTAATCTTTTTAAGTGTTGTAATTAGTTGGGAGTTTGACTATACACTTTATTAAGTTAAAGTTGTTTTTTAAACAATGTGAATTTTGAGCATTCACAGCATCATAGCTGTACAGATTCATTCTGATTAAGAGGTAAGAGAGATATCACATGAAAATGCTCTTTTTCCAAAAACTCAATGCATAAAACACTGTAGTTCATTCTATCTCCCTATTATTATATTCAAAAATAATAGTCTGCTGAACAGGGCTTCAACTAAAAAGCGATGCCTTTACTCAGTTGATCAAATCTGTCTTTTTTGTTCCCCAGAAAACCATTATATATTGAGAAAATATTCATGATTCTTAATACATTTCCCATAGCATTACTCCCAGTAAATTGAATGATGTGCTGTTTTTTGATGACAATGTAGTATACAATGCCTTATTTCAGTACTAAGTTAGGCCCATATTTAAAAAGGACTGTCCTATTAAAAGCCTATTGCTCTAAGAAACAGTTTGATTGCTTTGTTCTGAGAGCACTTTGATAACCTGAATGTGTTTCTGAATGACAAGCTGCAGCTCAAAAGTACCCACTGTTTTAATATTGCCTTGCAATGTTAAAGCATGATATCTACAATATGACAATTATACACATTACAATTACAAACCTTGAGATTCGTTTTTGTTTTGTTCAGTGCAATACAATCTGACCAGTGATGTAAGACCTATGGACAAGGCTTGCATCCATTCATTTGTTGAATAAATTGCTTCCACTGTTAGAACAACACAGTTGTCCCAGTGAAAGTGCCTTCAATACCTAACTATTTTTTTCATCTATGGTCAAAATGTTAGCTTGCTTAGGAGAGGTGATGGCCTAAGGGTATTATCACTGGACTGTTAATTCTGGGACCCAGGTAATATTCTGGGCACCCCGGTTTGAATCCCACCAAGGCAGAGGGTGGCATTTGATTTCAATGTAAATCTGGAATTAAGAGTCTAATGATAACCCTGAATTCATTGTTGATTGTTGGAAAACCCCATCTGGTTCACTAACATTCATTAGGGAAGGAAACTACCAATCTTAGCTGGTCTGGCCTACATGTGACTCCAGACCCACAGCAATGTGGTTGACTCTTAACTGCCCTCTGGGCAAATTAAGGATGGGCAATAAATGCTGGTCGAGTCAGTGATGCCCATATCCTGAGAATTAAGTTAAAAAAATTGGGAGTTTGACTATACACTTTATTCATTTAAAGTCGTTTTTTAAACAATGTGAATTTTGAGCATTCGCAGCATCATAGCTGTACAGATTCATACCGATTAAGAGGTAAGAGAGATATCACATAAAAATGCTCTTTTTCCAAAAACTCAATCAATAAAACACTGTAGTTCATTCTATCATAGGAGCAGAAATTAGGGCATTCAGCCCATCGAGTCTACTCTCCCATTCAATGATGGCTGATATGTTTCTCACCCCCATTCTCCTACTTTTTCCCTAAATCCCTTGATCCCCTTGACAGTCAAGATCTTATCTATCTCAGTCTTAAATATACTCAATGACCTGGCCTCCACAACCTTCTGTGACAATGATTTCCATAAATTCACCACTCTCTGGCTGAAGAACTTTCTCCTTATCTCCATTCTAAAATGGCTTCCCTTGACTCAGGCCTAGTCTCTCCTACAAATGGAAACATCTTCGCAACATCCACTCTGCCCAGGCCACACAGTATTTTGTAAGTTTCCATTAGATCCCCCCTCATCCTTCTAAACTCCATTGAGTATAGACCCAGAGTCCTCAAATGTTCCTCATATGTTAAGCTTTACATTCCTGGGATCATTCTCATAAAGCTTCTTCAAACATGCTCCAGGATCAGTACATCCTTCCTGAGATCTCCATGGATGTTGCCTGATCCATTGTGATTTCCAGCATTTTTGTTTTCAGTATTTTTTAATGGGATAATTTTCGGGATGCTATGAAAGACTTGACAAACAGTAATTAGCTTTCCATACTTATTTCATCAGTTACCTGAAGTTTTCTCTCTTTGAGTAGAGATCTCAATGATGCCCTTTGCATTATGATTCCACTGGTGTATCAATCAAATGGTACTAAAAGAGTTGAGGGTTTTCTGACATCTAATGTGAAGTCCTTGATATTTAATTCTGAGGGGAAGACAAATTATGGATAAAATATTGCCTGGAAAGGTTTTTTTTAGAGATTTTATGCCTCCCCAACTAAAAGGATTATGTTGGGCAAGAAATTCATGTAGTCATACTGTTTTATATTGATAGCAATTTTCTTAAGTTGTTCATGATCTATGATGTTTACAACTGTAGAGTCATTAGAGGGTAAATGTTCCCGTTTTCCATCCCTGGGAAATAATGAATTCCAAGATACAGGAAAATAAAGAATGAAATCCTGAATTCCCAGTCACTGCCTCTATATTATCAGAAGATGTCCTTAAGAAGTTGCAACTCATATCACTAGGCTTGCACCTGCAGTAAGTATAGGCTCGGCAGAAACATTTTAATGAACTATGAGACAATATTCTGGTTACCTTGCCTCAGTTTCCACAGAGGAATTTTACAGACTATGCTTATTATTATGGTCAGGTGAGAGGGAGGAATCAGCTCCCCTCTTTTTAACCCCACTTGATTGATCACAACAAAATATTTTTATTTCATTTGAGTGTACAGCTATCACACTTTTCAGTCAAAAAGAAAATGGTTCACAAGATCAAAATGAAAATGCCAATTATAAGGTTTTCTTATGGGGAGGAAAGAGGAATTCTTTGTCCCCAACCCTAAAAAAAATTACAAGTGCAACATCAACCACAAACAAAAGCACAGGCAATAGGTTCAAATGGGGAAAGTGTCTGGTATAGACAGGAAATGTAAAGGTTGCGCAGTTTGAAGTTTTTTAGTATCTTCGAGGTGCGAGATTTTAAAATTAAGACCACAGTTGTTTAATTACTGACTAAAATTCTTAGCACTGGCAACATTTGTAAATATTTCTCAGTAACTGGTTGTTTCCCAAATTGCTTTTTAACTGGGTACTGTTTTCTGCTGTCAGAAACAGACGGGAGACAGATAGGCTTTCATCCTGGTTGTTACAAATTCATCTTATTTCTGTCCGTTGCTGCTCAAAGCAATGTTTGAAATAAGATTCATTTATTGATTCCTGAGAATAACACCACTGTCTCTCCAAGCTGAATACTCCACAGGCATAATTTCATATATTGGACAGGAAATATTCATGGAAATGTGAACTGAAATAAAAATCCAAATTTCTCAATGCTAACTTGATTGCCCGGTTTCAATGTGTTTCAATATAATGGTAATTTCACTTGGAGGTGGTTTTGCTCATTCTAAATGGGTTTCCTGGATTTTGCTTGACTGAGACATTCTTTTAGGTTAATATTGTCCTTTTTTAAAACCAGTTTTGTCCATTAAATGTCTTAGATATAAGAATCCAATGATCACACTTGAAATTTGATAGTCAATATCTACTACAATCAGAACAAAATGAAAGCAGAGAGGCATGCAGAACAAATTATGATGGTTAATGCAGTGTTCTCCTGCCCACATGAGTTGTCCTCTTTATTATAGTGGGCAGATAAGTTGGCAACCAAGTTGCATACCCTCAAGTCTATTGAGCTTCTTAAATTGTGAATTAAAGGCCAAAAGATGGGTGGGTTTAAACTAGCTCAGCAGGAGGATGGGAACCTGAGGTGTAGTTGCAGTGCACAGGAGGATGAGAGTAGGGAGGACAGGGACAGGACTTCAGGGTCACAGGAATGTACTGGCAGACAGTAAACTGGTTTGAAGTGTGTTTACTTCAATGCCAGAAGTATGCAAAATAAGGGTAGGTGAATTTGCAGCATGGATAGGTACCTGGGAATTCAATGTTGTGGCCATTTCGGAGTCATGGATAGAGCAGGGTGAGGAATGAATATTGCAGGTTCCAGGGTTTAGATCTTTTATTAAGATCAGGAAGATGGTAAAAGAGGGGGAGGTGTGGCTTTGTTAGTCAAGGATAGTATAACAGTAGCTGAAAGGACTTCTGATGAAGACCCAAGCAGTGTGAGTTTAGGTTAGAAAAAGGAGAGGAGTGGTCACACTGCTTGGAGTTTTTTATAGGCCTCCGCAGAGTCCCAGGGTGGAAGAGAGGATTGGCAAAATTATTCTGGGTAGGAATGAAAGAAACAGGGTGGTCATTGTGGGAGACTTTAACTTCCCCAACATTGACTGGAAATGCTATAACTCAGTTTTTGTCCAATGTGTACAGGAGGGTTTCATGACACAGTATATCGAAAGGCCAACAAGAGGGGAGGCCACACTGGATCTGGTGCTAAGTAATGAACCAGGCCAGGCGTTTGATTTAATTGTAGGTGAGCAATTTGGAGAGAATGACCATAATTCAGTTATGCTTAGTTTAGCGATGGAAAGGAATAGGTACATGCCACAGGTCAAGAGTTAACCATGGGGCAAGGGCAATTATAGTGCGATTAGGCAAGAATTAGGATGCATAGAATAGGGTAGCAAAATGCAGGAGATGCAGACAATGAATATGTGGAGCTTGTTTAAGGAACAGATATTGCATGTCCTTGATAGGTATGTCCCTGTCAGGCAGGGAGGAAGTGATAAGGCAAGGGAACCGTGGTTTACTACAGAAATTGCATCTCTTGTTACGCAGATGAAGGAGGCTTGTGTGTTGATGAAGCAAGATGGTTCAGATGAGGCGTTGGAGAGTTACAGATCAGCTAGGAAGGATTTAAAGAGAGAGTTAAGAAGAGCAAAGAGAGGACATGAGCAGTCTTTCGCAAATAGAATAAAGGAGAACCCTAAAGCTTTCTATAGGTACATGAAGAACAAAAGGATGACTAGGGTAGGAATATGGCCAGTCAAAGACAGAAGTGGGAAGTTGAGTGTGGACCCTATGGATATCAAAGTGGTCCAAAACAAACATTTCTCATCGATTTTCACTCAGAAAAAGGAGAATATTGTAGAGCAGAAGAATGAGGTATGAGATATTAGAACAGGAAGGATGGATGTTAGTTATGAACACGTTATTAATTCTAGAAGGAGTGAAAGTAGACAAGTCCCCTGGGCCGGATGGGTTTATCCGAGGATTATCTGGGAAGCTAGGGAAGCAGGTTTAGTACCAGAGACCTGTAGACAATGACGACTCAAGTATCAAAGTCAAAGGATTGCAAATGTTGTGTCCTTGTTCAAGAAGGCAGTAGAGATGACCCAGGTAATTATAGACCAGTGAGCCTTACTTCTGTTGTAGGAAAGGTTTTAGAAAGGATTATAAAAGATAAGATTTATAATCATCTAGCAAGCAACAACATGATTTCAGATAGTCAACATGGTTTCGTCAAAGGCAGGTCATGTCTCACAAACCTCGTTGAGTTTTCTGAGAAGGTGACCAAGCATGTAGATGAGGGTAGGGTAGTTGACGTGGTATACATGGACTTCAGTGAAGTCTTTGATAAGATTCCACATGGTAGGCTGTTGGAGAAAATGCAGAGGCATGGAATTGAGGGTGATTTAGCAGTTTGGATTAGAAACTGGCTTTCTGAAAGAAGGCAGCGAGTGGTGGTTGATGGAAAATATTCAGCCTGGAGTCTGGTTACTAGTGGTGTGCCACAAGGATCTGTTTTGGGACCACAGTGTTTGTCATTTTTATAAATGACTTAGACGTAGGCATAGGTGGATGGATTAGTAAATTTGCAGTTGACACTAAAGGCAGTGGAGTAGTGGACAGTTTGGAAGAATGTTACAGGTTGCAGGGGGACTTGGATAAATTGCAGAATTGGGCTGTGAGGTGGCAAATGGAGTTCAATGCAGCTAAATGTGAGGTGATGCACTTTGGGAAGAATAACAGGAAGGCAGAGTACTGGGTCGATGGAAAGATTCTTGGTATTGTGGATGTGCAGAGGGATCTCGGAGCCCATGTACATAGATCCCTGAAAGTTGCCACCCAGGTGGATAGTGCTGTTAAGAAGGCATAGGGTGTGTTAGGTTTCATTCATAGAAGAATTGAGTTCCAGAGCCGCAATATTATGCTGCAACTATAAAAAACGCTAGTGCAGCCACACTTGGAATATTGTGTACAGGTCTGGTCACCGTATTTCGGGAAAGATGTGGAAGCATTGGAAAAGGTGTAGAGGAGATTTACCAGGATGTTGCCTGGTCTGGAGGGAAGGTCTTTTGAGGAAAGGCTGAGAGACTTGGGCCTGTTCTCATTGGAGAGAAGAAGGCTAAGAGGGGATTTGATAGAGACATACAAGATGATCAGAGGATCAGAGGATTAGATAGGGTAGACAGTGAAAGTCTTTTTCCTAGGGTGATTACATCAGCTTGTATGAGGGGGCATAACTATAAATTGAGGGGTGATAGATTTTAGACAGATGTCAGAGGCAGATTCTTTACTCAGAGAGTGGTAAGGTCATGGAATGCCCTGCCTGCCAATGTAGTTAACTCAGCCACATTAGGGAGATTTAAACAATCCTTGGATAAGCACATGGATGATGATGGGATAGTGTAGGGGGATGAGCTGAGAATAGTTCACAGGTCGGCGCAACATTGAGTGCCAAAGGGCCTGTTCTGCGCTGTATTGTTCTATGTTCTATGTTCTAGATAAGGGCTTAGTATAGACCTCAGTAGAAATATCAGCTCTCACAGTAACCATCTATTTATCAGATAAAGAGTCATATTCAGAACAGTATGAAATGTATTCACTCAACCTATTTTCAACATACTCAGCCTAACTAGAATCTCTACATAACATCTTCATCAAGCATTCATACATATGCTATTCTAAGTTCAAATTTCCCCACTCTATTGTGCTGATCGAGCATGAATGACATTGGCATTGACTGGAGATCGTAACTATGTATTTGGTATATTCTGATGTATTTGTAGAAGTGATGAGAACTGAGACCCTGTTGGAAACATTAACAACCTGAGGAATATGCAACACCATGGATCCACAGTGAATTAAAAAATCAATTTGCTAAAAATCATTCTTGTAAAAACTCAAATTGTCCACATCAAATCTGTTCATGCCTGGCTACTGCAAAGTAAAATTGAAACTCTTAGATTCGTTCATATCCATTAACCAAATGCCAAAAGGTGCTTACAAAGCTGTAAACAATGAGGTTGATACTTTCAAACAGCTTAAAGCTGACAAAACAAAAACAATAATGTATATACTTGCAGAATAAACAATGATTAATCAGAGTTCGGCACCAAGCAATTTACTCTCCTCAGTTTCTCAGCTGTATTTCAGATTGCACATACAGTGAATGTATTAGTATGATTCAATTTCAAAATATTACTGCTTATGTAATCTTGACGCTTGAATATCAGAACCAACTCATTTTTCATTTCATTATCTAATGGAGAAAATGCAGGTATTTATAACTTACATAACTCTACTGCTTACTGTCTAATCTATAAAGGTAATTTTTTTTTGTTCCATTTCTGCAAAGCCTGTACAGTTCAAAGGAATTTAGTGACTGCAATTTCATTATTATTAACACAGTCATACATAATAAACATTTTTGGATATGGACTGAACTAAGGCTTTGCCTGTCCTTTTAGGTGGATGCAAAGACAGTATTATACCATTTGAAGACGATCAGTAACCAGTACCAGTGCCCTCTATAAACTTCATGAAAACAGGTTAGTAACATAGTAACAAGAGTAGGCCATTCAGCCTCTTAGGCCTGTTCACCCATTCTAGATCAAAGCTGCTCATCATCCTCAATGCCATCTTCCTGTGTTATATTCATTCCCATGATGTCATCAGTATCTAGACGCCTATTGATTTTGATCATTAATTTATTTCATGATTGAATTGCTTCAGCCCTCATGGGTCGAGAATTCCAACAATTCACCAACTTCTGAGTGAAGAAATTCCTCTTCATCTTTGTATTAAATGGTTTGCCTTTATTCCTCACCCTTGTCCCTGATTTTAGGACACCCCCACTTTGAAACCAGGGAGACATTCTTTGTGTCCTACCCGGTTGAAGCTGTGATCAGTTTTGTGAGTTTCAAAAAGGCATCTCGCACTCTTCTAAATTGTTAGTGACCCAGACGCTCAGTATCTCCTGATAGGACAGTCCCAGCATCCCAGGAATTCCTCACGTTGTGAACTGGTCATTATCATAATGATGTTAATGGGAGACTGCTGTGGAATTTTCTGTGCACAAAATGGTTGCCCTGTTTTACTGGATGACAACAGTGACCCCATTTAAAAAGTACTTCATTGACTGCAAAGCACTTTGGGATATCCTGAGGTTGTGAAAGATGAGTGAGCTACAAAAGAGTGGTAAATATTTGAGACAGGGGAAGTAAGCCTGAAATTCTAAAATGAGCCAAATCAATCCAAGGAGTGAACTGCTAAAAAGAACATAGTAATGGGGGTAGAATTAATTTGAATTCTAAAAAATTAACTGAAATCATATAAAATCTTTTTTTCCTGCCAATCCAACTTCCCAAAATAAAATTTGTGAAATAACAAAGATCATCATCACTAGTCATTAATGATGATACTTCAACACTGGTCTTGACTTTTAGCTGTCAATGGTTAACAAAAGTGTTATTCTCACTGAATTTCTAAAGATTATTTTTCTTTTAATCTAGTAGCTGCTTCATGCACTATTTCAAAATTTGAAGTGATTTCTTCATTGAAAGCGTATGAATCTTAGATTAAATTTAGAATGTACACAATCAGATTCTCCAGAGTTCTGAAATCAATGAAAAGGTCCTTGGCCACTCAAACTTTCCAAATCAATATATAAACTTACCTTGTTAGACACTTGAGTTTCCCACATTATCATCACTTGAGACGTTCCTGCCAGATGCTTTTGGCATTTCTTAACAGGATGTCCGGCATTAGACAGATGTTGCTGTGAAATATTCATGTCTCTGCAAAGTTGTGTGTCAATGTCAGTCTTACTTTCACCGCATTTTGGAAACTCAGTAAAATCCAGACAACTAAGAATAACTTCATGAGTCCAGAAGATTGTCATTTTCCTGATTATTGCAATAATCCTGGCATAAGCACCCTGGAAAGGTTTAGTTTGAAACTCAGTGATATCAAGTCCTGAGAATGCATTGAGATTCCAAAGTGCTTTTTAAGGGGTAGAGCCTTGACCTGCCCCAAACAAACCAGTGATATAGGGTGCATTAGGTTAGTGTGTGAGGTTTGAACAGTATGATTTCCTGTATTCCTCACTTCTGAGGATTTGGTGAAGTTGGATGAACCAGAGTGTTAAGTGACAGATGTTGAGTCCCACAGTAAGCACATTTCAAAAAAGTGAACTAAAGAATGGAAGCAAATTAGATAGGACCCTGGGAGGACCATGATGTGCAATTCCACCTGCCCTTTAAGGTCACAGGAACTGTAGATAAAGTGGTTAAGAAGAATATTATATAAATTTCTACTTTCTCCCGGAAAATAGCCACACAATTGGATAAGGTGGTGAAGAAGGCATATGGCATGCTTGCTTCTATTGATTGGAGAATTGAGTACAAGAGTCAGGATGTCATGTTGAAGCTTTATAAGCCTTTGGTTAGATCACACTTAGTGCTGCATTCAATTCTGGTTGCCACATTACAGGAAGGATGCTGAGGCTTTGGAGAGGATGCAGAAGAGGTTTACCGGGATGATGCCTGGATTAGAGGGTATGAACTATAAGGAAGGTTAGAAAAACTCATATTATTTTCTCTGGAATCTATAAACTTGTGAGATACATAGATAGGGCTGATGATCAGAAACTTTTTCTCAGAATTGAAATATTTAAAACTAGGGGGCATGCATTTAAGGACATGTGAGGAGTAAATCCTTTACAAAAGGTGTGGTAGGAATGTGGAATGCGCTGCCGCAGTGGTGGTGGAAGCAGATACGATAGAGGCATTTAAGAGACTTTTATATAAGCAGATGAATATGCAAGGAATGGAGGGCTATGGACCAAGGGCAGGCAGAAAGGATTAGTTTAATTTGGTCATGTTCAGCACAATTTCGTCAGCTGAAGGGCCCATTCCTCTGCTGTACAATTCTATGTTCTAAGCTGAGGCATAGAGTTATAGAGCAGAACGGTTTGTTTAAAAGTGAGGAAGAGCATTTACCCCATCAATCATAAAAAAATGCTATAAATACAACTTCACAGTGGATGCTGTACTTTAAAAAGTAAATCAGAATGGAATAATGGATGGTGTGCCTTTACAAAATGGATTTGATTGAGTGTCTATAAAAGACAACCAGATGGAGCCTCACTTTCTGCGACCCAGGAATGTCACTCCCCTCTGTTCATCACCCCCTCCCACCTCAGGAGACAGCAGAGGTCAGGAAGAAAGTGGCATCACACCCCCTAGTGACATCACCTAGCGGTTCTCCTGAAAACTGAAGAATGTCCAGGAATGCTTTACTTGAGGGACTGCAACAAGATGCCATCATTGACTGACAAAGACAACCTGGATAAAGGTGACGGCAGAGTTCAGCGCCAAAGGGTGCCTCAAGAGAACCTGACTCCAGTGCTGTAAGGGGATGAATGACCTGCTGCACTCAGCTAAGGCATGTAACACTGCCAACTCAATAATTAGATCGTATGATTCTAAGTTAACCCTACATGTTTGCCACTGCCAATGCCTTTACACAGGTGGTTGGATGTTAGACATCACCATCAGTTCTCTCAAGTGCAATCAATGTCTTTCACTTCATTGCAGTTACCAATACAATTGCACGACTGGTACCACAGTGGCACTGATCTAACATATCTGACAGAGTTTGCGCTTGAAAGATAAAACATAAAGCAACACTTAATAGCTCCTGCAATGTCATGTTAATCATCTTGCATTACAAGTAAAACGCTTTAGCTTTTCACCAAAAGCTTGTAAGGAATGAAGACATAACCACAAAAGATAGCCTTTTGATTTGGCATTCCTTTTTTGAGTTCAGACTCAGTCAAGTTTGTTTATGTCAACTAATGAGGAGAAATGGAAAACTACAGATGTTGGAGATCAGAATCATAGTGTGGTTCTGGAAAAACTGGTCAGGCAGCATCCGAGGAGCAGGAGAATCGATGTTTCAAGCATAAGCCCTTCATCAGGAATGAGACTTGTGGCCCAAAGGGGCTGAGAGATAAATGGGATTGGGGCAGAGCTGGGGGAAAGCTAGCTGAGAATCTGAAAGGTAGATGAAGGTGGGGGGGAAGGTGATAGGTCGGAGAGGGGGGTGGAGTGGATAGGTAGGAAGGAAGTTGGACAGGTAGGACAGATCAAGAGGGTGGATCCGAGTTGGAAGGACGGATGAGGGATAATGTTGGCGGGGAGGGAGGGAAATGATAAAACTAGTGAAATTCACATTGATCCTGTGAGTTTGAAGGGTCCAAAGGCAGAAGATGAAGCATTCTTCCTCCGGGATTTTGCAATGGAGGAAGCCCAGCACCTGCGTGTCCTTGGCAGAATTCGAGAGGGAGTTGAAGCGTGCAGCCACAGGGCAGTGGGGTTGTGTCATGCATGTGTCCCGGAGATGTTATCTGAAGCTTTCTGCAAGTAGTTGTCCTGTCTCCCCAGTGTAGTGGAAACCACATCGGGAGCAATGGATACAGTAAATGATGTGTGCAGAAGTGCAGGTAAATCTCTGACAGATGTGGAAGGCTTCTTTGGGGAATTGGACAAAGGTAACAGGGTGGGGGTGGTGGACACAGGTTTTGTAATTCTTGTGGTGGCGGGGGAAGGTGCCGGGGGGAGAGTGGGTTTGTGGGGGGTGTGGACCTGACAAGAGAGTCGCGGAGGGAATGGTCTTTATGAAACGCAGATAGGGGTGGGGAGTGAAATATACCCCTTATGGTGGGGTTTGTTTGTAGGTGGCGGAAATGGCAGAGAATGTGTCAGCTAATGTGTCTGCCATCCTTGGGTAATCTTGACCCAGTCAGGCTTTCCTCCCTGCTCACACAATAAGTGTTTAACCACAACAGCAAGTAAGACTGCATATGATTGTGACATTTCATGAGCTGAGGTGGCATGGTGGCTCTATGGTTAGCACTGATGCCTTACAACACCAGAGACCTAGGTTTGATTCCAGTCTTGAGTGATTGTTTGGAGTTTACACAGTCTGCATGGTTCTTCTCCTGGTGGTCTTATTTCCTCCCACAGTCCAAAGATGTGCAGGTTTGATGGATTGGCCATGCCAAATTGTCCATCCTGTGCAGAGATGTGCAGGCGAGGTGGATAGGCCATGGGAAATGCAGGCTATAGAGATAGGGTAGAGAGGTGGGATTGGGTGGAATGTTCTTTGGATGGTCGGTGTGGAATGGATGGGCCAAATGGCCTGCTCCCACACTATGATTCTAGTAATTGCAGAAGTTTGATCTCACCCAAGCTTGAAGGAAGAATTCTACCCCACTAGATATACAACTTATAAATACTGAGAATTTTAGAATTCCTACAGTTGGAAACAGGCCATTCAGCCCATCAAGTCCACACCAATTCCTCTGAAGAGTATCCTAGCCAGATCCACCCCCACTACAACCCTGTATTTCCCATATCTAATCCACCTCTCCTACACAGTGGGGTTTGTGAATTCATGTGCTTCCCATTTGTGCCTGACAAGCTTGCACCTCTGAAAGTAATTCCAGTGGGCTGGAGACATAATGAGTATTCTAATCATACGAATGAATGCAAAACAGTTTCCCAACTGCTAACCCCCCTGTAAGCCTCTGAGAACTTAAAAGGATCATTTTTAACCACCATCGGGAAATTGAACTCTATATATCTGTGCTCCTCTGTTATTGTTCTTGTCTCTCCAATATCTTCTTTTCGTCCTTTAGACTTGTCTTAGTAATACATGTTGTGTTGCATAAGGATTGAATGGATGTTAAAATGTGTCTTTGTGTATCTTGATACTATGGTTCTGATCTTTCTTTTCTTGTTAAAAGTGTCAAAAACAGTAGGGTAATTGCTTTGCAGAGCACCTCTGTTCAGTCTGTAAACATGACCCTGAGCTTCAAATAGGTTGCCATTTTAATTCTTCACCTTGTTTTCATGTAAACATCTTTGTAATTAGCCATTGCCATCTGTTTAACTGACCAAAGTCCGCATCTCTAATTAACAAAAGACCTTCAGATCTTACAAGGGCTTTATTGTGGACATACAATTCAGCACAAATTTTAGGTTCCACCTTTCTCACTGGATTCACTTCTTGCCTGGAAGGCAATTCCACACTGGGAAAAACAAACTTCTCATTCTTTTTCAATAAGCCTAACCAACAAATGAATCAGTCACCTGATAGCGAATTACAAACACTACCTATCATAATGCTGAAAAGGAAGATAATCCACCCCAGGCCCTTTGATGCACCATTCCTAAATGCTTCAAGTCAAATTCTTCCTTGTGGCTAATTCTGACAATCCAACTACCTCAATCTACATAAAGATTAAATTACCCATGATGAATGTGCTGCCCTTTATACATGCCGTCATTATCTATTATTTTTTCTCTGTCCCACAATAATCACTGTTAGTTGTTCTATACATTACTCCCACCAGTCTCCTCTTCTGACTTCCATGAATTGTACATTTTCCAATCCAATATCATTTCTAGCCATCATACTTATTCTATCCCATATGAACAAAGTTATGTCACCACCCATTCCTTCCTGCTTGTCCGTACGTAAAGTCGCAATGCCCCACAATATTTAATTGTTAGCTTCGATCTCCTTGTAAGCATGTATTCAGAATAGCTGTAAGATTATACTCATGAATGTCTGTTTGTGCCATTAATTAATTATATCCCTGGATACGATGTACATTCAAACAGAGAACAGTTAATTTTGCCCTTTTACTACCTTTTCCCCCTTTGACCCTATTTACAGCTGACTTTCTCTATGTGGAAGTTCTGTCCCTTCGCATTCTATCTGGATATCATGATTCAAATAGCTTGTAATTCTGCCATACTCTCTTGCTTTATTAACTTATATTACCCCTCTCACCAAAGATTTAGCCCAATCAACTAATTTAGAGCCCTTTCTACAGGTTCTGAAGAAGGGTATCTGGACTTGAAATGTAACCCTGTTTTCTCGACACAGATGCTGCGAGACCTCATAGAGTCATAGAGATGTACAGCATGGAAACAGACCCTTCGGTCCAACCCGTCCATGCCGACCAGATATCCTAACCCAATCTAGTCCCACCTGAGAGCACCCAGCCCATATCCCTCCAAACATTTCCTATTCATATATCCATCCAAATGCCTCTTAAATGTTGTAATTGTACCACCCTCCACCACTTCTTCTGGCAGCTCATTCCATACACGTACCACATCTGTGTGAAAAAGTTGCCCCTTATGTTTCTTTTATATCTTTCCCCTCTCACCCCAAACCTATGCCCTCTGGTTCTGGACTCCCTGACCTCAGGGAAAAGACTTTGTCTATTTATCCTATCCATGCTCCTCATAATTTTGTAAACCTCTATAAGGTCACCCCTCCGACACTCCAGGGAAAACGGCCCCAGCCTATTCAGCCTCTCCCTATAGCACAAATCCTCCAACCCTGACAATATCCTTGTAAATCTTTTCTGAACTCATTCAAGTTTCGCAATATCTTTCCGATAGGAAGGAGATCGGAATTACACGCAATATTCCAACATTGGCCTAATCAATGTCCTGTATAGCTACAACATGACCTCCCAACTCCTGTACTCAATACT
>NC_057715.1:38085787-38124908 GCF_004010195.1 Chiloscyllium plagiosum
AGCCAGTTCTGTATCCAAATGGCTAGTTCTCCCTGTATTCCATGAGATCTAACTTTGTTAATCAGTCTCCCATGGGGAACCTTGTCGAATGTCTCACTGAAGTCCATATAGATCACACCTAATGCTCTACTCTCATCAATCCTCTTTGTTACTTCCTCAAAAAACTCAGTCAAGTTTGTGAGACATGATTTCCCATGCACAAAGCCATGTTGACTATCCCTCGTCAGTCCTTGCCTTTCCAAATACATGCACATCCTGTCCCTCAGGATTCCCTCCAACAACGTGCCTACCACTGACGTCAGGCTCACTGGTCTGTAGTTCCCTGGCTTGTCCTTTCCAACCTTCTTAAATAGTGGCACCGCATTAGTCAACCTCCAGTCTTCCGGCACCTCACCTGTGATTATCGATGATACAAATATCTCAGCAAGAGGCCCAGCAATCACTTCCCTAGCTTCCCACAGCATTTTCGGGTACACCTGATCAGGTCCTGGGGATTTATCCACCTTTAACCGTTTCAAGACATCCAGCACTTCTTCCTCTGTAATATAGACATTTTGCAAGATGTCACCATCTATTTCCCTACAGTCTATATCTTCCATATCCTTTTCCACAGTAAATACTGATGCAAAATACTTGAAAGGGGCCTTTTCTCTCCCTAGTTACCCTTTTGTCCTTAATATATTTGTAAAAACTCTTGGAATTCTCCTTAATACTATTTGCCAAAGCTATCTCATGTCCCCTTTTTGCCTTCCTGTTTTCCCTCTTAAGTATACTCCTACTTCCTTTATACTATTCTAAGGATTCACTCTATCTATCCTGTCTATATCTTACATATGCTTCCTTCTTTTTCTTAACCAAACCCTCAATTTCTCTAGTCATCCAGCATTCCCTATGCCTACCAGCCCTTCCTTTCGCCCGAACAGGAATATACTTTCTCTGGATTCTCGTTATCTCATTTCTGAAGGATTTCCATTTTCCAGCTGACCCTCTGCCTCCAATCAGCTTTCGAAAATTCTTGCCTAATAATGTCAAAATTGGCCTTCCTCCAATTTAGAACTTCAACCTTTAGATCTGGTCTATCCTTTTCCATCATTATTTTAAATCTAATGGAAATTATGGTTGCTGCCCCCAAAGTGCCCTTCCACTAATACCTCAGTCACCTGCCTTATTTTCAAAGAGTAGGTCAAGTTTTGCACCTTCTTTAATAAGTACATCCACATACTGAATCAGAAAATTTTCTTGTACACACTTAACAAAGTCCTCTCCATCTAAACTCCTAACACTATGGCAGTCCCAGTCTATGTTTGGAAAGTTAAAACCCCCTACCATAACTACCCTATTATTCTTACAGACAGCTGAGATCTCCTTACAAATTTGTTTCTCAATTTCCCTCTGACTATTAGGGGGTCTATAATATAACCCCAATATGGTGATCATCCCTTTCTTATTTCTCAGTTCCACCCAAATATCTTCCCTGGTTGTATTTCCGGGAATATCCTCCTGAAGTACAGCTGTAATGCTATCTCTTATCAAAAATGCCACTCCCCCTCCTCTCTTGCCTCCCTTTCTATCCTTCCTGTAGCATTTGTATTCCGGAACATTAATCTGCCAGTCCTGTCCATCCCTGAGCCATGTTTCTGTAATTGCTATAATATCCCAGTCTCATATTCCTAACCATGCCCTGAGTTCACCTGCCTTCCCTGTTAGGCCCCTTGCATTGAAATAAATGCAGTTTAATTTATTAGTCCTACCTTGTCCCTGCCTGCCCTGGCAGTTTGACTAGCTTCTGTTTTCAACTGTACCAGTCTCAGATTGATCTCTTTCCTAACTATCTTCCCACCCCCCACCTTACTAGTTGAAATCCTCCCGAGCAGCTCTAGCAAATTTCCCTGCCAGTATATTAGTCCCCTTCCAGTTTAGGTGCAATCCGTCCTTCTTGTACAGGTCACTTCTACCCCAAAAGAAATTCCAATGATGCAAAAATGTGAATCCTTCTCCCGTACACCAGCTCCTCAGCTATGCATTCATCTGCTCTATCCTCCTATTCCTGCCCTCATTAGCTCGTAGCACTGGGAGTAATCCAGATATTGCTACTCTCGAGGACATCCTTTTTAAATTTCTGCCTAACTCTCTGTAATTTCCCTTCAGAATCTCAATCTTTTCCCTTCCCATGTCATTGGTTCCAATGTGGACAATGACCTCTTGCTGGTCCCTCTCCCCTGTGATAACGTTCTGCACCTTCTCTGAGACATCCTTGATCCTGGCACCAGGGAAGCAACACACCAGTCTGCTTTTTCACTGCTGGCCACAGAAATGTCTGTCTGTACGTCGGACTAGAGAATCCCCTTACACAATTGATCTCTTGGATCCCGACGTAGCCCTCATTGCATTTGAGCCAGTCTCAATCCCAGAAACTTGGCTGTTCGTGCTACGTTCCCCTGAGAATCCATCACCATTTTCCAAAATAGCATACCTGCATACCTCGGAGAAAGTGAGGACTGCAGATACTGGAGATCAGAGCTGAAAAATGTGTTGCTGGAAAAGCGCAGCAGGTCAGGCAGCAGGAGAATTGATGTTTCAGGCATAAGACCTTCTTCAGCATACCTGCTGAATTTCTCCAGCAATTTCTGTTTTTGTTTCAGATTTCAAGCAAATGCAGTCCTTTGTTTCATTTTAGTTGTTCAATTCATTGGACCATTGATTCCAGCACAGTTCAAGTGAAGTCCGTTCAACAAAATGCCTCCTTTCTACCTCAGTATTGGTGTCACTAACTGAAACCTGTTCCAACCAATCTTTGAAGCATACACTTAACTCCTTGACATTATTTAACTTACGCCAATATGCCTGTGGCTCAGATACTAATCCTGAGATTATTACCTTGGAGATCCAGCATGGAACAGGATACTGATTAAAGATGATCAGCCATGATCATATTGAATGGTGTTGCAGGCTCGAAAGGCAGAATGGCCTACTTCTGCACCTATTGTCTATTGTCTACTGTCTATTTTGATTTATCTCCTTACTCTTCAGTTTTTTTTTCAGTAGAAACTCCTTTTTGGTCCTACAAGTGTCCTTAGTACTAATGTGCATGAGAACAATTGTATATCTCCCCTTCCTTTTTTAGTTCCTCTCCAGTCCCAAGAAGACATCTGAAATGCTGGCAACAGGCAGCAGCATAGCTTTTGGAATCACACTCATGACTGCAGAAAACAATATTTTTCCCCTAATTGTATTGCCCACTAACATGATTACATTGCTGCCTCCTCCCTCCCTGTATCAATCACGTTGTCTTGGTCAGATCGTTTCAGCCTGAGTCCGAACGTCGTCAACTCTCAATCAATTCTGGAGCTGTTTAGTTGACTAAACAGTGTTTTTATCTCTGAATCAGGAGGCTATGGTTCAAATCCAAGTAGCTTACAAGGTAATGTAATAAAATCCCTGTGCAGGTTGATTAGACAGTATCTTCAGTGTGACCTCTGGAGTCTCCATTGATTCAAGTTCCATCTGCTCCAAAGTTGTATAAATACTCCCCTAAACAGCTTGTTTGGTTGTTGTTTTCCTTGCGGCTCTTGTGGAACAATGGTAGTGTCCCAACTTCTAAACTTGGAGACCAGGGTTCAATTAGGAGAAAGTGAGGACTGCAGATGCTGGAGACCAGAGTTGAAAAATGTGGTGCTGGAAAAGCACAGCAGGCCAGGCAGCATACAAGGAGCAGGAGAATCGACGTTTCGGGCATAAGCCCTTCCTGAAGAAGGGCGTATGCCCAAAATGTCGATTCTCCTGCACCTCGTATGCTGCCTGGCCTGCTGTGTTTTTCCAGCACCACATTTTTCAACAATGACCACGGTCCAATTGTCTGTTTTTCTCTTATGTTATTCAATTTGCTGCCCAGCACAGTTCAAGTGAAGCCTTCCCAAAGGAACAACTCAATTCTGTCTGCTCCAGAGGTCTGTTAGGTTGATTAGAGAATATCTTAAAGCACCTGCATTTCTAACAAAGAGAGTTTCTGAGCATCTGAGCTGTCACATACGCAGTGTACACACTTCTGGACTTAATATTGAACTTCGCAACTTCACACTAACGTAAAATCTTTGGTCTAGCATTTTGCTCCCTTTTCTTTTCCTTGTTTTTATCTTGTTTTCCTAATGTTGTTTACAGGCATCAGCTGTTTATTACTCTGTCATTCACAACTTCCCAGAACCCATGTTTTGCTTCTTCATTTAATCCCACTTACCATTAACACTCCCATTGGTTCTGCCCCACAAACTCCTTTGTCATTTAATATCTCTGCTTGCTTTACCTTCACAAGCCTTATCATTTGTTATTTTCCACTCGCCCCACATCAATTCCACAAAACCAATTATATTTCTAAACTTTCTTGGTGAAAGGTCGCTGTCTAAAATGTGAACTCTGTTTCTCTCTCCATAGATGTTGCCAATACTGCCATATATTTCCAGCAGTTTCTGTGCAGAGTAGATTTAATGTTATCTGCGGCCACACTTAACCCTCTTCAGGTACACTTGCTGTAATCTCTGTAACCAGGAATTTGCAACTAAGGCCAAGTAGAGCAGTCACTCTTTATGTATCAAGTGTTGTTTGTAGTTTCAACTTGCATGCCTCAGCCTCATAAACACTATAAATCCTGTCTGTGTGCAAATCACTCCAGCTGGAATGGAAATACATTGTTAGGGTGAAGGAATAAAATGTCAGAAGTGTAATGCAGGTAAAGCAAGGTTTAAGCCAGTAGAGTGGCTACATCTGAGATAAGGAGTCATAAACCATGCGTGTGAATGTGATAACAAGCTGACAGCCAATTGGGACCTCAGTGCAATTTTCATGCAGGAGATTATTAAAGATTGAAGCTTAAGTAAAGAATTAGGACATGGAAAATTCTTGCACACAACAGGGATTTACATGCGCCTGACTTGCATGAAAGTGAAACTTGACTCTGCTATTTGTAATATGCTGCTATACTGTTGTATTGAGTCATACCACACTGAAAGCAAACATCAGATAAGACAGTTTAAAATACCTGTCTCACAGGGAGACAATTGTCAATGCATTTAATCTGGATAGGTTAAGTAAATGTACCAAATTTGGCAGACGGAGTTTAACATGGATAAATATGTGTTTATCCATTTCGACCAGAAGAATAAAAAGGAAAATTTTTATTTAAATGGAGAGAAACTGCAAATTGTTTTGGTGCAGACAAGTCTGGGTGTCCTTGGGCAAGAATTACAGAAAGCTAGTATGGCAGTACAGCAGGTAATTATCAGGATTATTGGTATTTATTAATGGGTACAAAATAAGGAAGCATTTTTGCAAATGTACAAGGCATTGGTACAACTGCTTCTGGAGATTAAAATACAATTCTGGGCCCTTGATGATAGATGTAATTGCTTTGGAGGTAGTTCAGAAAAGGTTCACTAGATTACTTCAAAAGATAAAATGCTTGTCTTATGAGAAGAGATTGAATAGTTCTGACCTGTACCTGCTAGAGTTTAGATGAATGAAAGTAAATCTAATTGACGCATGTAAGTTTCTAAAGGGGGTTGACAAAGTAGATATAGAGCACAAGTTTCCATTATCCAGCAATCTAAAATGAGAGGTCAAAGTTTTAGGCTAAGGAATGGCAGATTTATAACAGAGATGAAGAGGAATTATATCTCTCAAAGGGTTAGGAATCTGTGGAACTCACCATCCTAGAGTATGTGGATGCTGAGACACTGAATAAATTTAAGAAGTAGATAGTCCAATTTTTAATTGGTAACGGGTTAAACAGTGATGGGTATGGGCAGGAAAGTGGAGTTGAGGCCAAGATAAGATCAACCATGATTATATGAAATGGAGAGCAGGCTGGATGGGCTGAATTGCCAATTCCTACTCTTAGGATTTATGTTCTTAGGCTCTTACCTGCATTCCTGACATTGTACCCTGATATATACTTGGAGATGTGATAGAAACCAATTGGGGAGTGTGTCATTGTCTGACATAATGTAGGAAATCTGGAAAAAAGTCATTTTCATCTATTTTTGACTTTCTAATGTAACCATTTCATTTGTAATTTACTTTCAGTAATGGATATTTGTCAGCATCCAATGCGTAGAAATGGGACTGATGAGGAGCTATATGTAGCAAAACCTCAATCTCAATTTATAAAGATTGAGATTAAAAGTGTTGGGAATGGATGCACTCAAAGAACAGTTTGAGCTAGAGTTCCAAGGGTGAAGGCTGCACTTCACTTCAGGGACAGCTGTTTTGACCAGTTACTAAACCAGCAGTTCTTTTGGTCCATGAGTTGAAGAAAATGAGCTATGCTCATGAATTCAGCAAAAGATGCATTTTAACTAACAAACCAGGCCAGGTAGTTGTTAATTCATTTGCATCCTCTGTGCATCACCTCACCACCTCATGCCTTCTCAAACCCAGATCACTTTTCTCATTAGATTGATCTTAACCTCTACTTGCGTTCCACATTCTTCTCTTTCCATTCTCTTGTCTTCATCTATTCATGCACCGACCCCAATCATCATTATCCAAATGTGATTTTATGCCTTTTATTGATAGTCACCCTTCTAAATGCACTGCATCCATCTGGCGAACCCATACCATTGTACTCACCTATAAATCTGATCTTCCCCTTGTTGCAGGAGAAACACAGTATACAACAATGAGCAAGAGTACCAGATATGGCTCTCCACAGATCCCACAGCTGGTCCTGTAGAAAGGAAGGCAATGAGTTAAATGATATTTTGGCATTCCTGCCAATTTGAGACACAAAGATTGGGTGCCCCCCAACAAACTGGTGGTGACATAATTAAGTAAAAGGGACCTTCAAGTCAGCAATAAACAATCAGGTTGACTTCAAGTTAATTTCTCCTTATGGAAGAGCATTGACATGAAACATTAACTCCATCTCCTTTGTCACAGAGGCTGCCAGATTTTCTGGGTATATCCATTTTATGTTGTGACTTCTCCCTTCAGTTTCAATCATGCTACATGAAAAGACATAAATTGACAAGCTGTAACAGTGAAATATTTGAGATTTCAATATTTGATTGCAAGTTTGCTTTGTATCACTCACATGGGGTGGATGAAGTGTACATGAAGCAAGGCTGTTGAATGTGCTTCTGGCATCAGTCAGTCCACTGGCATAAATGCCAGGAGCCTTAAATGTGGGCATTCCTTTGCAATCTACAGTGGTGTGAGCAACTTGGTGACACATTGCCTCTCATCTCCTTCATCCACCTTATCTTCCTCATCACTCTGACTCCTACTAATCTTCCTTGAAATCCAAAGACAACCTATGCTCTGCATACCATTCTCCACCAGATCAGATACACTGCTGTGCATTGTTTTATAGAGCATAGAAGCACAATGAACAGTCTAAATAAGATGCCTCATGAATTATGAAGGACAACACAGATCTGCCTATAAATCTGACGCATATTTTAAGCTTACCAGCAGCTCAGCTAATCATACGTCCATTGATCATACACCATCATTGTAGCTCTGTTTAGTTATATTAAATGGTTTTCTGATTGTCATTAGCCATGTTTGAAGAGAAGAATCATTTTTCTCGTAACAGTCATCTCTTGAGTATGTTTATGTTGTACAGTGCTCTGAAAGAGTTAATTATGAAGTTGCATTAGCTCCATCCAATCTGTTGATGATAGTGAAGCATTGGTTAGTCTTTCACAACCTCTTGATGGAGATATATTGGTTCATGGTGACTGTACTTATATTTAATTAGTTAATGTTAATCATGTCGACTACTTTCATGAAATAAACTGTACCCGATTATGCAAGGAAAGTGCCTCTTTTTATTTATTCTGCATTGTGGTCAATCCTTTACCAGATAGATTGTTAGAAAAGAGGATTAGAGGCACTGAACTATTCCAACTGTGAGCTACCTGTGGTTGGTCCCAAGAGCCAAATACAACAGCGAGCTTCAGCTGCCACAAAATTACTATTAAAGCTGTTGAGAATCTTGTACACATCTACAGCACTTTCTTTTTAAGATTGTCCACCCATGTTGTATGGTCCTCTTTTAAGAGTAGGCAATTGTAAGACCTATTTGGTCTACTGTGAAGAGGTAAACCACTTCCTAGTCTAAACAGAAGAATATCTTGTGAATAATAAGATAAAGTTCTTTGCATGTTAGCAACTAGCTACAGGTTCCATTGTTATAGACACTTTGAGGAGGATCAGATATTAGGCCTCGCTCCTTTGAGATTCTAACCTGCTCTGCCCACAAGTGCACACAAAATTACTGGTGGTGCTTTAACACTCTTCAGTATTAATCCTTTTGACCCCATATACAACACATTGCACATTAGTGGAATTTAAAAAAAAGTTGGCAGATAGATCTGGTTGATTTGTGGGCTGTCAGATTGTCATATATGTGCAATCCATGACATCTTACATAGGTGGGAATTCAGTCAGATATGTGGGCAGGAACGCCTACTCATGTAGATTGGCATGGTTTATGGTGCCATTCTCAAAACTGTCAGCCATGACAAAGAAGGCCTTGTAATGCTGTCTACTAGAACTTCCTCTGACAGAGTCCGAGAGATAATGCGGAGTACAGCAGGAATTTTAACATTGATTAGTAGTGCATTACCAGTAAATCCAGTAGTTCGCAAGTCTTTTTCCCACAGGTTGCAAGCATTGTGTTTCTTCTTTATTCTTTCACGGGATGTGGGTGTTGCTGGGCCAGGATTTGTTGCCCAATCTTAATTTTTCAGAGGGCGTTTAAGATTCAATCGCAGTGCTCTAAATCTGCAATTACCATGAATGATTCTCCTTCACAACCTAACCTGAGGCATGGAGGTTAAACCACCACCAGTCATTTTATATGATCTGATAAGACTACAGCAGCTTTTAACTTTCTGGGTCTGGAGTCACATGTATACTCTTTATATTAGTGAAGCAATGTTTTCATGGTCATCATTAGACTCTTAATTTCAGACGTTCTATCTCAAATTCAAATTATTAAAGATAGTGGCACGTACTGCACATGATATTTGAACCCAGGTCCCCAGAACATCACATGAGTCTTTGGATTAATACTTTAGCAATAATACCACTGGGCCACTATCTCCCCTAACAACTGAGTGGGTAATCTGTAACACCTGAACCATCCGTCTTTGAACATGTCAACGTGTAAAGAAAATTACCAAATTCAACCTTTAATTAACATGGTAATGGTAAAATAGAAATGGAATGAGAAATTGAAATTTTGCCAGCAACAGGTCTCTGCTACCGATGCCACGAGACAGTGAGGTGAGGAATAGGCAGCGAGTACAGCTTAACACATGACTGCGCAGCTGGTGCAGGAGGGAGGGCTTCAGATATTTAGACCATTGGGATACTTTCTGGGGAAGGTGGGACGTGTACATGAAGGACAAGTTGCACCTGAACTGGAGAGGCAGCAATGTCCTGGGTGGGAAATTTGCTTGTGTGGTTCGGGTGGGTTTAAACTAGTTTGGCAGGGGGGTGGGAACCAGAGCTACATATCTGAGAGGGAAGTGACAGGATATCGTGAATCTATCGGGAAGGTTATTCATGTGATGGATCACAGGGATCAGTTAAAGTGTATCTGCTTTAATGCAAGCAGTGTCAGAAATCAGAGTGATGAACTTAGAGCATAGATCAGTACTTGGGACTAATATTTTGTGACCATAACGGAAATGTGGGTTTCACAGGGGCAGAAATGTTTGCTAGATGTTCCAGGGTTTAGAATGTGTAAAAAGAACAGGGAGGGTGAAAAAAGAGGAGGGGGTGTAGCATTGCTCATCAGCGAGTGCATCACAGCTACAGAAATGAAGGTTGTTGAGGAAGGGTTTGTCTACTGAGTCAGTATGGGTGGAAGTTCAGAACAGCAAGGGAGCAGTCACCTCATTGGGGGTTTTCTACAGACCCTCTAATAGCAATAGGGAGATTGAAGAACTCATAGGCTGGCAGATTTTGGGAAAATGCAGATGTAGCAAGGTTGTTGTTATGGGCGATTTCAACTTTCCCACTATTGACTGGAATCGCCTTAGTGCAGATGGTTTGAATGGAGCCATTTTTGTCAGTTGTGTTCAGGAGGGTTTCTTTATTCAGTATGTAGACAGGCCAAAAGGGAATAGGCCATTTCGGATTTGGTGCTAGGCATGAGCCAGGACAGGTGTCAGATCTCGCGGTGGGAGAACACTTTGGTGACAGTGACCACAACTGCCTCACATTTACCATGGCCTTGGAAAGGGAAAGGAGCAGTTACCAAGGGAAGATATTTAATTGGGGAAAAGGAAATTATGAAGCAAACAGGAGTTGGGAAGTACAGATTGGGAGCAATTGTTCCACAGAAAGTACACAACAGACATGTGGAGACTGTTTAAGGAGCAGTTGTTGCGAGTGATGCACAATTTATTTTCCTCTGAGACAGGCAAGGTGGGGTAAGGTTAAGGAACCTTGAATGATGAGAACAAAGGAGCTTCTCATCAAAAGGAAGAAGGCAACTTATGTAAGGTAGAGGAAGCAAGGATCTAGCACAGCTTTAGAGGATTAGAGGCTTACTAGAAAGAGCTCAGAAATGGACTGAGGAGAGCCAGGAGGAGCACGAAAAATGCTTGGCAGGAAGGATTAGAGAGAACCCAAAGGCATTTTATTCATATGTGAGAAATAAGAGAATGATCAGGGAGAATGTAGTGTCAGACAGGGATCACATAGGGAACTTGTGCGTGGAGTTTGAGCAGATAGGGGAAGCCCTAAATTAGTTTTTTGCTTTGGTTTTCACTAAGGAAAGGGACTTTATTGTGAATGAGAACTTTCAGGAGCTGGGAAACAGGCTTGAACAGATCAAGATTGATGAAGTTGATGCTGAAAAATGTGTTGCTGGAAAAGTGCAGCAGGTCAGGCAGCATCAAAGGAGCAGGAGAATCGACGCTTCGGGCATAAGCCCTTCTTCAGGAAGGGCTTGATAAAGTTGATGTGCTGGAAATCTTGGCAAAAATTAAGATTGGCATGTTCCCAGGGCCAGACCAGATTTATCTTCAGTTGTTCCGGGAAGTGAGAAAGGAGATTGTTAAGCCACGGGCGAAGATCTTTGCTTCCTCACTCTCCATGGGAGTTGTACCAGAGGATTGGAGGGAGGCAAATTTGTTCCTCTTTTCAAGAAGGGGAATAGGGATATCCCTGGCAAGTATAGACCAGTCAGTCTTACGTCTGTGGCCAGCAAGATTTTGGAAAGAATTCTGAGGGATAGGATTTATGACTATTTGGAAAAGCATAGTGTGATTAAAGGTAGTAGGCATGGCTTTGTGAGGGGCAGGTCATGCCACACAAAGCTTATTGAGTTCTTTGAGGAGATGACGAGACAAGTCAATGAAAGTTGAGCAATGGATGTGGTATATATGGACTTCAGCAAGGCATTTGATAAAGTTCTCCATGGTAGGCTCATTCATAAAGTCAGGAGGCATGGGATATTGGGAGATTTGGCTGTCTGAACTCAGAATTGGTTGGCCTACAGAAGGCAGAGAGTGGTTGTAGATGGTGAGTGGTGTCCCACAGGGCTCTGTTCTTGGGCCTCTGCTCTTTGTAGTTTTTATAAATGACTTGGATGAGGAGATTGAGGGGGTGTTAGTAAATTTGCTGATGACACAAAGGTTGGAGGTGCTGTTGATAGTATCGAGGGCTATTGCAAGCTACAGTGCAACATAGACAGGATGCAGAGCTGGGCTGAGAAATGGCAGATGGAGTTCAACCTGGATAAATGTGAAGTGATGCATTTTGGAAGGTTGAACTTGCATGGTGAATATAGGATTAAAGACAGAATTCTTGGCAGTGTGGAGAACAGAGAGATCTTAGTGTTCAAGTGCATAGATCTCTCAAAGTTGTCACCCAAGTGGATAGGGTTGTTAAGAAAGCATATGGTGTTTTGGCTTTCATTAACAGAGGGATTGAGTTTATGAGCTGCGAGGTTTTGCTGCAGTTTTACAAGACCCTGGTGAGACCACACTTGGAATATTGTGTCCAGTTCTAGTTGCCCTATTATAGGAAAGATATGGAGGTTTTGGGGAGGGTACAAAGAAAGTTTACCAGGATGCTGCCTGGACTGGAGGGCTTGTCTTATGAAGAGAGGTTGACTAAACTTGGACTTTTCTTGCTGGAGAGAAGGACGAAGAGAGGTGACCTGATCGAGGTAGACAAGGTAATGAAAGGCATGGATAGAATCAATAGCCAGAGACTTTTCCTCAGGGCAGGACTGACTGGCACGAGGGGTCACAGTTTTAAGATATTAGGAGGAAGGTATAGAAGAGACATCAGAGGTAGATTCGTTACGCAGAGCGTTGTGATTGCATGGAATGTGTTGCCAGTGGTGGTGGTAGGAGAGCCATTAGGGACATTTAAGTGACTGCTGGACATGCACCTAACAGCAGTGAATTGAGGGGTGAGTAGGTTAGGTTATTTTATTTTAGATTAGAAATAATCCTCAGCACAACATCATGAGCCAAAGGGCCTGTTCTGCGCTGTACTTTTCTATGTTTTATGTTCTGTGTTCTAAAAATATAAGCAGCAGAAATGGGACTTAGCCCCTTGAACTTACTCCATCATTCAACAAGATTATGTCTGACTTTCTGGCTCAGCCCTATATTCCTTATTTCCCTTAGTACCTGAAAAAAATGATCAAATTAAATTTTCATCTGAGTCCGAGATAGTTTTTCCCTTACTCTGTGAGTGTGACTATGTTTTCTGGAATTTCCAGTCAGAAAAATCATCATAGTTTCTATCCAGTCATGCCTCTGAAGAAATATATGTTTCAATTAGATTACCTCTCAGTCCTAAATTATATGCTTGTATGGATCTAGTTTATGCATTCTTTCCTCACAGGACAATAACCTATTGCAGGATCCAGACCAGTGAACCTTCATTGCATTCCCTTGTGTGCAAGAATGTCCTTTTTTACGTAAGGTTATTAAAAATTACACATCACCACAGGTATGACTGGGTTCCATTGTAGAAAGATTTAATTGTTCTTACACTTCAAATCCTATTCTAACAAAAGTTAATAGACCAAAATCCTTCCAAAATCAGGCTTATCATTTTCCTTTGTAATGTTATGTCTTTTACTTTCATCCATTGCAATCTTTAATTCCTCTGGATAGCCCTTGGGGAGATTATTTTCAGTGAAGTTTTTTTTGGAGTCTTAAAGGAATCTGCATTTGTTGCAACTGTTAATTCTTTAAATTCTAACTATTTCTTGGATTCTGTCACATCTGTTGATGTATGTTTATAATTTAGTTTTGCCTTGTAGTTAAATAGATCACTGTTTAAACTTAGGACTCCCATGACGGACGTAATTAAATCACTTTCAGTAAATTATGGGGATTGAGATCAAGAAATTTTCTTCATGATAGGATGATTAGTTACTCCTTCCTCATGGCACAATATTGATCCCAACATAATCTGTATCTGAGTTGACTCTGAGACATATTGATTTTGAAAACTATTTTATATTTTTCTATGAAACTGTCTCCACATGCCTTTTCCAATCAGGTTTGTCTCATCTACGTGAAAATTAAAACCCACGTTCATTGCTCCAGTAATTTAGTTGTATACCTCTTTAATTTCCTGAGTTGCATTCTGCCGTTCATTTCAGATACATTAGGCACCCTTAAACAATGCATTCCAATATTTCCTGATCCTTGCTCTTTCTTAGCTCCACCTAAGTTGACTCTCATTCTTGATTTTCTGAACCAAAATAATTTCTCTCTACTCTTTTGATCCCATCCTTTATCATCAAGGATATGGCTCCTCCTTTTCCATGTTTTCTGCCAGTGCCTATTAGTCATGGAAGAAGAAAATAAATTCCCATACCTTCTAGAATTAACATATCCTGGAATATTTAGTTTGCAACATTGATCAATTTGCAACCTTTTATCTGTAATGACTAATAGATCAAACCTATGAAATCACATCTGTGGTTTTAATTGACCTAAATTGAGCTTTTGTTTCTAATTTATTCTGACAACACATTAGACACTAAAATCCCATTAACTTTTTTGTTACTTCCACCGTTCTCTTCTGACCTACTCAAACTGTTGTTATCCAAAATACTGCCTTGCTGCTTTATTTTCCCCCTGCTTTTCAGATTTACTTCAAAGAAAGCATGGGAAAGAGTTTTGATTGCAGAGAAAAGAGGTTTTTTTTTGCCAGATACACATACCTTCCAATCATAATTTGCCAACAGTCATGATCTGTTAACACTTCTCAAGCAGCTAATGAGCCACTTAACCAGTAGGAATCTCCCAAACTTCATCAGTGCTGTTGTGGAGTGTGCAATTGGAGGTAAGAGTGACTGAACACCAGCAGAGAAAAGCACATTTCAGCAAGGAACCACTCCAAGCCCCACTGGGTGTTTTAATGGAGTGTCACAGTCATAATTACGGTGGTTGAGGATGGAGTGCAATTAAGCGGAAAATGAGACATATATCATAGTCTATCTCACAGATGGTAAACATAGCTCTCAGGACTGAGAGGAATTTAGGAAAAAAGAAGATGTGTAACCTAAAAGGTTAGTTGTGAATATTCATTTATGTTATCAGTACTGAAAACATAATAGCCTGATGGAATAATCTCACCAGACGGCTGGCAATAAAATTAAAAATTAAAATAACAGACCGTGTAATACATGTTATCATGAAAGACAGAATTGATTGAAAGGAAGAATTTCAGTGAACCTAATGAACACCATAATTCTCCCTTTTCTTGTGCTCAAAAGCAAATTGCATTAAATGCACCCCACCGCACCCAAATGAAAATAATAGAGCATTCTGAGGACTATGATTGGACATGTTTGGAATAGACTCATTGTTGTCATCAAAGCCATTGGAAAGAAAATTTGTTGATGGTGTGCAACAAGTCAGTGATCTGACCTCTTTTTTAAGCTACAACCCAAAATGAATGGTCTGCACCTTCCATTGGAAGGTTGGATGAACATGCACAACTGACATGTACGATTTTTAAAAAAAGCCTTGAAATAATTTTCAAAATTTCAAGAGTGCCATGAATCCAGCACTCTATCCTTTGTAGCTAATTTTCTCATTAAGCAAGTTGTCATGTTGGGGCAGTTTCGTAAATGTCATTCTTCACTCGTAGATTTTCAGTGCTTTATTGTGTTCTTGAAGCAAATATTTCTATCTTCAAATTAAGATGACAATCAGGAATATCTCTGGCTTTAGGTGTCTGCACTTACACTGTCTCTCATGTGAAATTTAGTTTTTGGGAGACATTTCTTTCCAAGTAGACACTACACTTAACATTGATTTGTTCTGTCCTTATGATCTATCATTGATGCATTGATGGGATTTTTATCTTCAACATGGTTCATTTAGTTGATGAAATGATACTTAGCTTAGCTCATGTTACATAAGATTGAGACATGATTGTAATGATACTGAAAGATTCAATACTCATTCATTGCAGTAACTGGCATCCATGTATATATTACAATAACAGGCACTGACATATCTAGGCTAATACTGAACAATTTGGTTACAAACTGTAGCATACCTCCCTTAACATGTCTTGTTGCAAGTGGCCTCAGTGGTAGAGACTGGCAATTTTATATCATCAGATCACATGCTATTATTAAGTGACGATATCATGAACATGCCCCTGAAAGGCATATCACATACTAACTGTACATAACACAGTATCCCTCTTTTTCAAAGGAAGAAAAAAAATCCCAATTCAACTCAATAATTGTAAAAACAGATAAAATAGAGTTCCAAAGATTAACAATTTAAATTTCATGACAATGTTTTGGAGATTTGATAAAATCCTTATCTGATGACTGCATGCCCAACTGTAGAAGTATGCCTTATTCTTGGTTGCTCTTGACTAATAACATGTTTGTCTTGTGACTATCATCAGCATCATCACACAATCGTCATCATGGGAGTTTTCTTCCTTAATTTGTGTGTATGTGTGATTGATGTGTTGTCCATTACACTGAACTGGTTCTATTCCTTTGCAAATTAGCACAGGTTCAGTAACTGCCTTGTCCAATTTGGACTAGTTACATTATTTCAGAAACCTTTATGGTATGCATGTATTTGTGAGTGGATTTATGAATCACACTCTCTTGTCCAGTGTGTAAGTAGGGTCATTCTTTATCTACTCGCTGGTCATCTGTTTCTGTCATTCTCCTCTGTCTTTGACGAGGAATGTTCTATGTTTCAAAATGGTTCAACAGTTGGTTGTAAGGCCTTAGCACTTGTCTTCTGAATATAAGTTGTGCTGGGGGGTTTTATCCACTCTCCTAATTGTGTGCTCTGTGTTTCCTTGGAGGATTGATGAATGTGGTTCTCTCCTCCTTGGAATGCAATATTGCCTTACCCTGAAAATTGTTGTTCATGTCAAATAAATCTGGGAGAGGCATTTGAGATTGCTAAGTGATTCATTTGCATTATGCTTGGCCTGTTCTACCATAATAGTTGTTGCTTGAATCTTATGAAAGATTGCTATACTGAGATCTGTATATAGTGGCAGCCCTACCACTGCTGGGCCATTAGTAATTACCAGAATGAAGTTTTTGGGAAGCTAAACTGAGTTTGCATATTGGCACTACATATGCAACTGTGACACTACATAGATTTGGTGATCTGTTTTACCCTGTGAGACAGTTTCTACAAGGCTATAACATGCAGCACAACTTTCTGGGGTAGATGTTTTTAGGATAATTAGGAATAAAATGTTTGTACTGGCTATTGTGTTGATCTTGACTTTCAGGATGTAGAAATCCACCTTTTGGATTCATATTAGATTAGATTAGATTAGATTAGATTACTTACAGTATGGAAACAGGCCCTTCGGCCCAACAAGTCCACACCGCCCCGCCGAAGCGTAACCCACCCATACCCCTACATTTACCCCTTACCTAACCCAATGGACAATTTAGCATGGCCAATTCACCTGACCTGCACATCTTTGGACTGTGGGAGGAAACCGGAGCACCCGGAGGAAACCCACGCACACACGGGGAGAACGTGCAAACTCCACACAGTCAGTCGCCTGAGGCTGGAATTGAACCCGGGTCTCTGGCACTGTGAGGCAGCAGTGCTAACCACTGTGCCACCGTGCCGCCCACTCTGATAGTCATGTTCTTGCACATGGTGTATAAGATTGGCAATATAAAAGACATGGCCATCCTCCAGAATGTGCTTTTGCTTTGTTGACTGCGCTTCTTGATATGCTTGTGTACCTTTGAACAGCTTTAATTGCTGTCAGGGACTTGGTGTTGTATCAGCTGTGTCTTGTTCTGGGGTCTGGCTTGATGTTTGAAACCAAATCTTCCTCACCTGTGTGCAATGTCACATGGTGCCACATGTCTTGCAAGTGCTTTGAGTAGGTGTGACAAATTACATCCATGACAGATCTTGGTGGTTTTGTATACTTACCTAACCATTGCAAAAGTGTTTTGATGCCTATCATATAATTGGCCTGTGACTGTCGCTTCATGATGGTATCCACCTTCCGGAAAAGCACCAATGGCATGGACCCATTTCTTTCACAGAATATCTTTCCTGAAGGTTTTGATTAGTATAGAGGTGTAAAGATGACTGTTAATTCTGTTTTCCTCTGTATGAGTTTTTATTTGCTGTGGCATCTTATGACCATTATCTGGAGGTTTAATCAATGACATGAGTTGCAGTCTGTGACTTTGGCATCTGATATTTGAGATACTTGAGCTGGTCTTCAATTATGCTTCAGAATTTCTCTGTGTTTCTAAAACTATTCTTCGAAAGTCTGGATGTATTTAATCTGTGAAGACCCTCCTTGCCTATGGTGTGTAATATTGTTACAGATCTCCTCTCTGGATCATTTATTGCCTGATCTGTGAATTAGAGCTGAATATATAGCTTAAATAACTACTGTTAAGTGAAGAAAAAAATCCTACTCAAACCATAATGAAATGTTTGTTTTCCATTTCTTGTTGAAAGCCTGTGACTTTCTTTAACTTAGCTTGCCCTTCCCATCCATATACCTGTCCAAATGTTCTTTTTAAAATTTTGCTACTGGACCTGTTTCAACCACTTCCTTTGGCAGTCCGTTCCATATATGCAACACTCTGTGTGAAGAAGTTGCCCCTCAGGTCCTTCTTAAACTTTTCCTTCTCACCTTAAACCTATGCCATCTAGTTTTCAATTCTTCAATCCATGGGAAAAAAGACTATATGCATTCATCCTATCTATGCCCCTCATGACTTTATACACTTCAATAAGATCATCCCTCATTCTCCTACATTCCAAGGGATAAATTCAGTGCTCAGGGTGGCATAGTAGCTCAGTGATTAGCACTGCTGTCTTAGTGCCAGGGACCCAGGTTTGAGCCCAACCTTGGACAACTGTCTGTGTGGAGTTTGTGTGTTCTCCCCCTGTTTGCATTGGTTTCCTTTTGATGTTCTGGTTTCCTCCCACAGTCCAGTGTTGCATAGGATTGGTGGGTTAGCCGTGGGAAATGTGGATTACAGAGAATGGTGGGATGCTTTTTGGAGAATCAGTGTGGATCTGATAGGCTGAATGGCCTCTTTCAGCCCCATAGGGACTCTATTAATTCAGTTTATTTATTGAATCATTAAAGTTAAAATTAACCAGGTGATATTTGATAGTGTTTATTATGGATATCTAATGTTATAAAGCACAGAAGGTGAATTTGGTCAAAGGCAATGGAAGAAAATGAAATTACAGAGGAATTTACATCTCCTTCACTAATATCATTTTCAAGCTCTGCTAATTTCACCTGTCTCTTTCTTTTCTGAAATTGGTCTTGCATATCCCATGTTATAACGGTACAAGGGGCACTCTACGTTTAGGAGAATTGAAGAACTTAGGAAGCACACAGAGTTCTGGAAAATCTACAATGCAACATTTGGTTCAGCAGCTAGGAGTACCTGAGTTGCTATGAGACAAAAAAATGTTCAAATTCAGCCAATCAGTTTAAATTATCCCCCAAGATACTAATCTCCAATCAAATTTGTATTTGGTATTTTGACAATATTAAAACCAATGAAACAATCTGACTCTTTGAGGTATAAGACTGGGAAAAATTTAACAGTTAGGAGAGAACTACCAAAAGACCAACAGATGTAGGTTGCTACTAAGAACACTCTGAGAGGTCCCTGTTTGGAGAAGGAGTTTGCACAGGAAAAAGATCAACATTGACCAAATCTACAGAGGGAGATACCAAGAGAAGATTCGACAGCTGGGTGGTTTTGAAATTTTAATTTTTCTGTCAATCTTAATCAGAGGTTTAATCGGATTAGTATTGAAGGGTGAAGGTAAAACATAGGTTTAGATAAATGAGTTGTAAATAATTGTTTGTTAATTATTCTGTTAGACTTTACAAAATTAAAGTTGTTAATTTTTACTTTAAATAGTGACTTTTGGGATGGTTCTTTGCCTCTCGAATTCTGACAAATTACATCATGGGTTCAATCATTTCTGTGTTGCAGGTTTATATTAGCAGGGATGGGGTGGGGGGTTACCCCGTGTCGTAATAGCTATTTTTACATTGATCCTCAATTTGGTCTTTGTTGTATAAATACATTGTTTCTACTTGATCTTCCATTTTGATTCTGCCTGGTTTGTCCACTTTATCGCTGACATATTGAATCTCCCATGATATCTATATTCCGATTCTCTGATGCTTAAATAACTTGCTATCTCTCTATTCACCTTGAGCTGGAAAGGCAACTTGCCCCTTATCAATAATGACTTGTGTTACTTCAATCATCTGCTTTTGCTATTAATGCCACTTTACCAACCGATGTGGTGTCATCTGACACTTATATGATCATTTTCCTGCCCAGATTGTTCATTTTATCTTTGCTGATACTCGTTATCATTTATGCTCATTTGTCAAAACCAGCTCACTGCTGATGATCCCAAGAAAGCAATAATAGTATAAGTAGATATGACATATCAAGGACAAGGCACCTCATGTTCCAAATACACATTGGAAAATTGTTAGTACAAGTCTGTGAAAGTATTCATAAAATCTGTCCTCTTCGCATCCAACTTCAAGAGTTGACAGGATATTGATAATTAAAGTTTTGCAACAAAGTCAAGAGTTAGCTGAAAGGTCATAGAACTGAAATGTTAACTCTGTTCTCTCCTCAGATGCTGCCAGATCTAAGCCAACAATTTGTGATGCCAGTAAATCTGATGTGGCGTTGATTATTGCTGTTTGGAAGTTAGGGTGCTGTCAATGATTTTTCTACAGGGATGAGGGAGGAGAGTACTCAATCTTTCTGTAAAATTCTGGTTTGCAACATTGCTCCTTTGGATATTAAAGGTGCTGTTTCCAAAATAGTATTTGTGGCTTGCAGGTACACACCTGCTATGACTCACCTGGAGGCTTATTCATTGGAATTACAACTAAATTAAATTGTAACGAATGTGGGTAGAGTGCTCCATCATGATATCAATCAGTCTAAGTTGTTGAGATAACATTCACTTCCATTTTCATTGAATCATTGTACCCCTACAGTGCAGAACCAGGCCATTCAGCCCTTCAGGTCCACACCAACTCTCTAAAGAGTATCCCACTCAGACTTACCCCTCCAACCTATCTCTGTAGCCCTGTGTTTCCTATGGCCAATCCATTTAACCTGCACATTTTTGGTCTGTGGGAGAAAGCCAGAGCACCTGGAAGAAACCTACATAGACAAGGGGAAGAATGTGCAAACTCCACACAGAGTGGAATCAATCCCAGTTCATTGGTGCTGTGATGCAGCAGTTCCAACCACTGAGCCACCATATGTTCCAGATGATGGCCTTTCTTAAATACACACTGTTAAAAACGTATGCCATACCAGTATTTTCTTTAAGAAATCATCAATTTATTTCAAATTAGTTGCTAACTGCTTCCTATGTGTTGTTGCTGACATTGTAGAAGGGTCATTGAACTTAAAACATTAACTCTGCTTTCTGTCCATTGATTTTCTTTCCAGCAATTTCTGATTTTCTTTCTAATTTTCAGCACCCATACTTTTTCGTACTTTTGTAGAAGTGTATGTAGTTTTATAATGTTATTTGAAGTTGCTGAAGTCTACAGCAAATGATGTGGTAGATGTTGAAAGTCTTTGTCGTGGCTTTAAGCCCTCAACATAAAACACTTGCCCCAAAACCTGGGTACAGTAGTTTGTATCCCTGTTGGATTACAGTGTGTCAGGGAGAAAGAGCAGAAATGGTGCAGAGCAGGACAAGCTGCTGGAAGGAGGAGAGGGGATGGGGAGACTAGGAGTGGAGATGAGCTCTCACTAAAATGACAAGGTGTTAATGGAGTATTTCTGGGATATGAAACTTAATGAGGATCAGTACATCAAATGTCTACACTCCATAACAGAGGTCCAGCTGCGACAAATGCAGATCAGGATATGAATGCATTGCCAGTGTCTGCGGAGATCAATATTTATGTACCTGGCTTCTTTCAGCGCAGATCAAATGGCTTTTAAAACATCTCCAAATTCATCATCCATTGTTGTGTAAAGGAGTCACTGAGTTTGCTCCTGCAAAGATAGCTAAATACATTTTAGTTACTATTGCCAGAAAGAAATAAGTGGTGAACCACATGGCTTTGATAGGATTTCAGGATTTTCCATTGTGCAAGGTCCCAACAATGGCTCATGAGTTATTTTGTGGGTATCTCTTGGCTATTCACCCTATCTATGTTCTTGATGATTTTATAAGATCACCCCTCAGCTTTCAATGCTCCAGGGAAAATAGTCCCTCCCTATAGTTCAAATCCTCCAACCCTGGCTACATCCTTGTAAATCTTTTCTGAACCCTTTCAAGTTTCACAACATCTTTCTGATAGGAAGGAGACCAGAATTGCACGCAATATTCCAACAATGGCCTAACCAATGTCCTGTACAGCCACAACATGACCTCCCAACTCCTGTACTCAACACTCTGACCAATAAAGGAAAGCATGCCAAACGCCTTCTTCACTATCCTATCTACTGTGACTCCACTTTCAAGGAGCTATGAACCTGTACTCTTTGTTCAGCAACACTCCCTAGGACCTTACCATTAAGTGTATAATTCCTGCTAAGATTTGCTTTCCCAAAATGCAACACCTCGCATTTATCTGAATTAAACTCCATCTGCCACTTCTCAGCTCATTGGCCCATCTGGTCCAGATCCTATTGTAATCTGGTCAGATGACTTCTCCCTATCTTTTCATATCCACAAGCTATTCAGTTACCTGGGAGCCAATCACATAGTTGTTGGCACCAAGAAGGTCTTTGTCAAAGACTCATAAAGTCATACAGGTATACAGCATGGAAACAGACCATTCGGTCCAACCTGTGCATGCCAACCAGACGTCCCAACCCAATCTAGTCCCACCTGCCAGCACCCGGCCCATATCCCTCCAAACCCTTCCTATTCATATACTCATCCAAATGCCTTTTAAATGTTGCAGTCGTACTAGTCTGCACTACTTCCTCTGGCAGCTAATTCCATCAATAACCACTGTCTGCATGAATATGTTGCCCCTTAGGTCTCTCTTATATCTTTCCCCTCTTACCCTAAAACAATACCCTCTCATTATGGAATCCCCCACCCCAAAGAAGAGACCTCATCATTTTATAAAACTCTGTAAGGTCACCCCTCAGCCTCTGATGCTCCAGGGAAAACAGCCCCAGACTATTCAGCCTCTCCTTCTAGCTCAAATCCTCCAACCCTAGCAACATCCTTGTAAATCTTTTCTGACAAGCAACATGAATTTGACTGGGACAACACTACCATTATAGGGCAAGCGAAACAAAGAACAGCCAGGGAATTCCTAGAAGCATGGCACTCATCCACAAACTCCATCAACAAACACATCGACCTGGACCAATATACCGGCCACTAAAGAGGACAGCTGGAAATGACAACCGGAAGTGGCAGGGACAGGCCACTATAAATGCTGGAGGAAACACCACAGAAGCGCTTCACAGGAGGCTCCCAAGCACTGAGGATGTCACCTAGACAGGGGACAAAACATTTGCAACAAAAACTTCCAGCTCGGCGAACAGAACCACAGCACCATATAGATCACATCTACTGCTCTGCCATCATCAATCCTCTTCGTTACTTCCTCAAAAAACTCAATCAAGTTTATGAGATATGATTTTCCATGCACAAAGCCATGTTGACTATCCGTAATCAGTCCTTGCCTTTCCAAATACGTGTACATCTTGTCCCTCAGGATTCTCTGCCGCAACTTGCCCACCACCGAGGTCAGACTCACTTGTCTATAGTTTGCTGGCTTGTCCTTATCACCCTTCTTAAACAGTGGCACCACGTTTGCCAACCTCCAGTCTTTCGGCACCTCACCTGTGACTATCAATGTTACAAATATCTCAGCAAGAGGCCTCACGTCTTATATAGCAATGCAGTTATGGAAATTTACAACAAAAGCTTATTTGTGCTTGAAGCATCATTTGTTTCGTAGATAGACTATCACAAAATTCCTTCAATGGAAAGTGATATCAGTGGTGGGCAAATTGTTGGAGGGAATACTAAGGGACAGGAGTAACATATACTTGGATAAACAAGGACTGATTAGTGATAGTCAAAATGACTTTGTGCGTATGAAATCATGTCTCATTAACTTGACTGACTTTTTTGAAGACTAGGATGATTGATAAGGGCAGAATGGTGGAAGTGATCTATATGGACTTCAGTAAGGCATTCAATAAGGTTCCTCATGGTAGACTGGTTAGCAAGTTTAGATCACATTGAATACAAGGATAATTAGCCATTGGATATAGAACTGTCTCGAAGGTAGAAGACAGGAGGTGGTGATGGAGGGTTGTTTTTCAGATTGGAGGCCTGTGACCAGCAGTGTGTCATAAGGTTCTGTGCTGGGTCCACTGCTTTTTGTCATTTGTATAAATGATTTGGATGTGAACCTAGGAGGTAAGTTTGCGGATGACATCAAAATTAGAGGTGTAGCGGACAGCAAATAAGCTAACCTCAGAGTACAATGGGACCTTGATCAGATGGGCCCATAGGAGGAGTGGCAGACAGGGTTTAATTTTGATAAACGTGAGGTGCTGCATTTTGGAAAGGCAAATCAGGATGGGATTTATATACATAATTGCAAGATCCTGAGGAGTTTTGCTGATCAACGAGACCTGGAGTGCAGGATCATAGTTCCTGGAAGTTGGGGTCACAGGTAGATAGGATAGTGAAGATGGCGTTTGGTGTGCTTGTCTTTATTTGTCAGTGCATTTGACTAGAGGAGTTGGGAGGTCATGTTATGGCTGAACAGGATATTGGTTAGGCCACTTTTGGAATACTGCATGCAATTCTGCACTCCCTGCTATAGGAAAGAAGTTGTGAAACTTGAAAGCATTCAGACAAAATTTACAAAGATGTTGCCATGGTTAGAAGATTTAAGCTATAGGGAGGGATTATTTTCCCTGGAGCATTGAAAGCTGAGGGATGACCTTATAGAAGCTTATAAAATCATCGGGGGCATACATAGGCTGAATAGTCAAGGTCTTTTCCCTGGGGTTGGGGAGTCCAAAATCTGAGGGCGTAGGTTTAAGGTGAGAGAGGAAAAATTTAAAAAGATTCATCTTTTTCATGCAGAGGGTGGTGCGTATATGGAATGAGCTGCCAGAGGAAGTGGTGGAGCCTGGTACCATTACATCATTTAAAAGACGTCTGGATGGTTACACGAATAGCAAGGGTTTAGAGGGATATGGGCCAAATGCTGGCAAATAGGACAAGATTAATTTAGGATATCTATTTGGCATGGATGACTAAGACCAAAAGGTCTGTTTTTATGCTGTATAGTTCTATGACTCTAAAAAAGAATCCAACTATAGAATGAGGAGTCCAACTAGCACTGGACACAGAAACTGGAACAGTGTTTAAATGTTTGAACACTTATATTGTATAGCAAAAGTTCAACTGAATGCAGATTAGTCTCAGAACCTGTTGACTACTTAAAACACAATAAACCACCAGACCAGAGAAAGCAGACCCCTCATCTAACAATATACACGTGTAACAATGTCAGCATCAATCTAATGTAGTGTCTATTGTTGAGCCTCATACAAACAATGTACTCATTATAAAGACAAACAGGACACTTTTCATAGACATGTGACAGTCTGAAGGCCATACCAAGCAATAAATCAAATCTTTTTCAAACCTAACATATATATTCATGCTTTGGAACAGAACTTTGGAAAACATGTCAACACTGCAAAGGAACATGTTTTTTTCATGAGGTATCGCTACTTAGAAAAAACCTACATTTCTCTTGCACAGGATGTTGGGAGCAAAACATACATTTGTCCTCAACAAGAAAGATTACTAGTTACTTGTAGCATATGTTTTCTCCACAAATGTGTCATTGTTCAATGTGGGTTCAATACGTAACATTATATTAAATGTTTCCACTGCAATAAAGCCTTAGATCAGATGATAAAACATTCATTTCTGCAAACAATGGGGTACGATCTCAGATAACCACGATACTAGCATCAGCATCAAACTTAAGTTGGGCGGCACGGTGGCTCAGCACCAAGACCCAGGTTTGATTCCAGCCTCAGGCAATTGTCTGCGTGGAGTTTGCATATCCTCCCTGTGTCTGCGTGGATTTCCTCTGGGTGCTCTGGTTTATTCCCACAGTGCAAAGCTGTGTAGATCAGGTGAATTGGCCATGCTAAATTGCCCATAAAGTTCGGTGCATTAGTCAAAGGGGAATGGGATTGGGTGGATTACTTTTCGGATGGTCGGTGTGGACTTGTTGGGCTGAAGGGCCTGTTCCTGCACTGTAGGTAATCTAATCTAAGTCTGAATGGATAACTGTTTAGATGAGTTCTGTCAAATCGATATCACTATTGCCTTCATTTTCCTGCAGAGTATATGAATTCACTCTCAGTGTGAAAATTGACGTTAAGTACAGGTATCTCAAATTGTTCACTTGGCTAAGAAAACTGGAAAATCATTTAAAAACCTAATTCCAGACCAGTTTGTCTCATTAAACTGAGGAAAATGCTTTATCCATCAATGGAAAAAAAATGTAAAGAAATAATGGAATGACATGGCCACTATGGAGTTATCTCTCTGGTAACTAAACCTACAGAATGACGCTGAGATATGATCACATTTCCCAAACTCAATGACTTTATATGAATTTGTGTAGTTGTCATACAGCTCTAGAATTCAATTGATTGAGCTTTTCAGCTATTATCTATAGCTGGTGAAAGTCTGGCTAAGTCAACATTGGATGCAAATAGCGGGTTTGGACAGCTCCCTCTTGATGAGATTCTTGACTCCTCGCCACATTCATTTCCCCATTCTGATGATACTTTTTCAATAAACTAGTTTTTGGTACAGCTTTTAACATGGAGCTTTTCCAATTTATGTGGTCCAAAGTTTTACAACTTGACATGATCGGCCACATATATGATATGCAGTATATGCTAGAAGCCCTTAGCTCCATAATAATACACAGCTATCTGAACATTTTACAAGCACAAAGCCTTATGCTGATTGACAGATGCGACTTTCCTATTAGAGTCAGAGAAATGTACAGCACAGAAGCAGACCCTTTGGTCCAACTTGTCCATGTTGACAAAATGTTTTAAATTATTACAGTCCCATATCCCCCTCAACCATTCCTATTCAAATATACCCATGCAGATGTGTTTTAAGTATGGTAAGTGTAGTAGCCTCCACCACCTCCCCTAGCAGCTCATTCCATACACACACCACCCTCTGTGTGAAACAATTGCCCTTTATGTCCCCATTTATATCTTTCCCTTCTTAAACTTAAGTCTGTCAGTTTTGGACGCCCTTACCCTTGATGCCCTTTCACCCTATCCATGCCCTTCATGATTTTATAAACTTTTATAAGGTCACCCTCAGCCTCTAATGCTCTCGGGAAAATAGCCTCAGCCTGTTCAGACCCTCCCCATAGCTCAAACACCCCAACCCAGACCACATCCTTGTAAACCTTTTCTAAATGCTTTCAAGTTTCACAACATCCTTCCAATCGCAGGGAGACCAGAATTGAACACAGTATTCTAAAAATGACCTAATCAAATCCTGTACAGGCACAACTTGACCTCCCAAATCTTTTACTCCATGCACTGACCAATAAAGGCACATATACTAAATGTCTTTGTCTTGTCTACTGTGACTCCACTTTCAAGGAACTAAGAACCTGCAACCCAAGGTCTCTTTGTTTGGCAACTCCATAGGACTTTGCTATTAAATCCTCCCCTGATTTACCTTTCCAAAATGCAACAAGTCACATTTGTCTAAATTAAACTCCCTATGCCACTCCTCAGCCCACTTGCCCATCTGATCAAGATTGATTTTGTTCATTTCCGAGGTCACACCACCAACAAAGATGGGGTACAAACCGATCACTAGAAAACCAAGGCATTCAAAAATTCTGCAGCACTATACGAAAGTGATTTCTGGGTTAGTTGAATGAATACTTTTACCAGAAGTTACCTTTGATATAGAATCTTGATGAATCTCTTAAAGAAATCACAAGGTTGGCATTGCTATACACAGCATTTCAGTAGATTAAGGACATGGCAACCTCCCCTGATTTCTTAGCTCATTACAATTCACCATACTCTATGAACATTGTAGAAGATATATCAACCACAGTTATCGGGGTGGATATTTTTCAGGAACAGAAAACACTGTGGAAACTCATTTATTATGCTTCAAGGATGTTATCAGTTTGCAGAAATCCAGTACACCAATATAGAGAACATAATGGTTATATTCTGTGTCTCAAAGTCTTAATTAAAATTGATCATAAAACTTTGGTCTCCTTGCCAGATGAAAAAGACTTTTCCAATATGCCTCCACAAGTGGGGTGGCACCATGGCTCAGTGGCTAGCACTGCTGCCTCAAGCACCAGGGACCTGGGTTCAATTCCAGCCTCAGGTGACTGTGTGGAGTTTGCACATTCTACCTGTGTTTCTGTGGGTTTCCTCCCACAATTCAAAGATGTTCAGATTAAGTGAACTGGCTGTGCTAAATTGCCCATAGTTTTCAAGGATGTGTAGGTTAAGTGCATGAGTCAAGGGTAAACGTAGGAGAATGAGTCTGGGCGGGTTACTCTTCAGAGGGTCAGTGTGAACTTGTTGGGCCAAATGGCCTGTTTCCACACTGTAGGGATTCTATGTCTATGTAAGTATAAAGCTTTTGCCTCAAACTCAAACAATTCTCAGGTGAGACTCAATATGACCATGATACATACCAATCATTGACCATTGCTCTTTCGTGAGTTATGATTGGTGCACTCACAAAAGATGATGATGCTTTTGGGGTTGAAGTACTCTCTTACACCCAGAAAATGCAGAATTATGGCTAGTCTGTATAAACAAACTTAACCTAATTAGAAAGGAGAAAATAGCATCTTGAGTGCCCAATTATACAGAACTATTGCATCCTAAAAAAACTTGGAGTTCAATTAGATTAGATTTCCTACAGTATGGAAACAGGCCCTTCGGCCCAACAAGTCCATACTGACCCTCTGAAGAGTAACCCACCCAGAACCTCTATTTACCTCTGACTAATGCCCCTAACACAATGCGCAATTTAGCATGGCCAATTTACCCGGCCTGCACATCTTTGGATTGTGGGAGGAAACCAGAGCACCTAGAGGAAACCCATGCAAGCATGGGGAGAATTGCAAACTCCACACAGACAGTCAAGGCAGGAATCAAACCCAGGTCCCTGGCACTGTGAGGTAGCAGTGCTAACCACTGAACTACTGAGTCACCGTCCCACCCATGCACTGTGAACTGTGTTAGAAAGATTTGCTTCAAACACAGGTATCCATTCTTCTTGTCGTGGATTGTGATGATCAACTGGTAATTCCTTTTTCCTTCTTTAAAGCATTTTCCATGGGCACTCAGGCATAACCAAGTGTAGCGTAAGAGCATGTGAGACTTTTTGGTGACCTAGAATCTTGAAACAGTTAGAGGACCCACTTGTCAAGTGCAATACATTTGCTATGCCTAGTTATGAATAACAAAAATGATTAATTCCTACTGAATTTCCTGACAGATCTTGGATCCATGTGGGCATGGATCCATTCATGCATGAAGATGATTCCTTTAGAGAAGGAAATTCTCCCCTGATTTGGCCATGTTACTCCAGGCCCAGAGTTGTAATGCATAGCAATATCGACAAGCTAGGCTCGGCAGTGAGAGCTTTGACTCTGATGTTGGTGGATCCAGAGGAGGTGGCGACGAGGCAGTGGTTGAGGAGAATCAGCCCAATGGTGTAAGATGGCATCTGAACATTGACGACTTTGATGTTGGTTGGGTCTAATGTGGATGATAGCAAGCTCGTGGAGGAGGGATAGCGGCATAGGCGTTGTTGATGAGCTGGCTGAGGACTGATGGGTTCTCTTTGTATTTGTGTTTTTTTCTTAGTTTTAAAATGCTTCAAAATGGTGCTAGATTGCAGCGACACTGGAAAAGCTTTTCACTGTATTCTACTATTTTTCTCACTATAAAATACCCGTGACAATAAATCATTCATTCAAGGTGTTGTCAAAGGCAATGTTGTAGGAAGAGTTAATAAATGCTGACCTAATCAGCAGTACCCACATTTTATGAGCCGTTTTTTAAAATTATCCGTGTGGTCAATCGCTACTCAAGATGGTTTGAGGTTAACATCATGACATCAGCAAACACTGAAAGGATTATGAGAGCCATACACATGATGTTTGCCATTCACAGTATTCTAGATGCTGTTTTTTCTGACAACAGACCATTGTTTGCTAATGAGATATTTTAAGCATTTGCAATGATACAGAGCTATCAACAAATCACCTAGCAACTCTGCTGAAAATCTGCTGAAGATGAATCCAAATTTTTTCCTGTTCTGAACATTCACCATTCCAACCAACTTTCTTGTTCCCATCATATCTGATAATAGACTCAAATTGAAAACTCACCTCCCTATTTTGTTAAGCAGCTTGGTTTTAAGAAACAATAGTAGAGCCATTTTGATTGCTTGTGAAAAAGAATGCTAATCCTAGTGTAAGTAGATGCAAAACTATAATGTTGCCTGTATAGGACTATGGACAGCTGGTCTAGATAAGGATTCTTCACAGGACTGCCACAGTTAGAGAATAATTCTCTCTGTTCTGGATGACCATACTAGATGAACTAGTTTAGTTAGCTGGTTTGTGATGCACACTGATATTAATGGCATTAATTCAATTCCCACTACGAGCAGAGGTCAGCATGAAGATCCTGCCCTCTCAAACTCACTCCTTGTGTGACATGTGACGACACTCAGATTAAAGTTGCCAGTTGTCACTCTGTATCAGAGCACAGACCTCTGGGACTATGGCAACTTTATCTTTACTACCACACCAGACTAGGAAGATTATAAGAGCATATTGACAAGAATAAGATGGAATAGTCTTTTCCTCATGTAACTATAAGTTAGTGACTCCTATATCTCTGATTATGCAATGATAAGGCAAAATCAAAATAAAAACTGAGAAATAAGTTAAATAAGAAGACTACTGTCATTCTGAAAGTTTATAACAGCCACTTTACATTCCTTCCCAGACATCAATATTTCCCGCATTCTTCCCTTTTTAAGTGTTGGGGCTGCCCATCGTTGTTCGTTGACGTAAAATAGCTGCCCATGGACTTTAGTTAATACAAAAATGGCCAAATAAGATTGTTAGCTGAAGCAGTAATTTACACAGCCAGAATCATGGTCTTTGTACTCATAGCAACTGAAAATGTGAATAAAGTTTGTTATAGAAATCACACAACAGAATCTTATTAAGAAGAAGAAGCAAAATGGAGCCATTGCTTATGCTGAGCCAGTTTTGATAAGGACATCACTGAAAGGAGCTCTTCTTGCAAGTTAATTTAAATTGTGCTATTTAATATGGGTAGAAGAGAGCAAAAAAAACTTCACTCACATTAGTTAACACCCTATAGGTGATTGTAATAATTTATATGTATACACATGTAATTTTAACGGAGTTACATCCAGGGATTTAATTTGATTCCTGTAAGGTTGGCTGAGGCCCCTTTTACTAACTAGTCCAATGTTTGTTATTTCATAAAAAATAGAAGTAAAAGCTTGATCCCACAATAATTAAAACTCTTTAGATAACTGTCCTTACAAATTATATAGACCTATACAAATGTTCTGAAATTCTAAATGCAACAACAAACTAAGATTAAGGAATGTAACTGAATTCCTGCAGACAGACAGTTTTAGAAATTAGGGAGAAGCCCCCATCCTATTTGCAGGGAGGATTGAATTACAGAAGCAGAAGTCAGCAGCATTGCAATGTGGTTGAATGAGATGCATTGTGAAAACTCAAGGACAGGTGTTAAGGATGTCTGGTAAACATCATGAGATCATGCGAAGATCTGAAATTGTCCGTCATTGACCATGCAGTCACATGATTATTCTGATTGGATGTCTCTATAATCAATGAATAATACAATTGGTTTATAACAGTCAAAGTGGGCTGAAAACAAATATATAAAAGATAATATCTTTCCTTTGTTCAGTGAAGAAGCTTCTGGACCCTCAGAGGTTTCTTCTCACTAATGTAACATCAATCCACTTTTTGATACAGAAAGTAGACTACAAGTGTTGAGTGATTCACTTAGTCATTCCATGCCAGCAGCAGCATTTAGCATTAATGCATAATGTACAGGATAGAATTGTTGTTGTTGTTGTGTCGCCACAGTCTTACCAGACCATCGGGCTGCTCTCTCATTAGTGAGAAGCGACTGGGGGTGATTTAACCTGAAGGCCACCAGACCTCAGGTGAGGGAAGAGGTTGAGTTGGAGAGTCTTTCATGGCAACCTCAAACTGGTGATGTGATTTGAATCCATGCTATAGGCATCAGAGTGCTCTGTAAACCTACAATCCAGCCATTTGAGCTCGACCAATTCCCAGGATAGGGTTGTACAAAGTTAAAAATCACAAAACAGCAACTTATAGTCCAACAGGCTTACGTGAAAGCACTAGCTTTTGGAGCGCTTCTCCTTCATCAGGTGGTTGTGGAGAATAAGACCATAAGACACAGAATGTATAGCAAAAGATTACAGTGTTATGCAACTGAAATGATATATTAACAAACCTCGATTGTTATTAAGTCTTTCATCTTTGAGGATGGGTTGCAGGTTTTGGTTAAATAATATGTAAATGCCAGAACTTCTTTTCAGTCACCTTCTCAAGGTTTTACAAAAAAAGGTGACATCTCAGCTCAGACAATTCATTAAAGGTGTGAGGTTAGTCTGTCTGTAAACCAATCTTGCATCGGACTGCTTCTATTTCCAAATTGAAATTTACAAAATATTACATGTATTGACTGCCTACATTGACTGACTGCAGATTGTGCACTTTTTGAGCAAAATAGAATTTATTTGCAAATGGAATTCTGCAAGCACAAATTCACCCCATAGACTTCTATATGTGTGCGTGTGCATGAGAGAGAGAGTGTGTGCATGTGAGTACGTGCGTGTGAATGTGAGTGCACATGAGAGAGTGTATGTTTGTGTCTGTGAAATCTTGGTGTGTGGATGTATTGGAGTATAAGCCTGTGAGAGGGTGTGTACATGAGTGTGAGTGTGGGGGTGTATGTGTGTGTATATGAGAGAGAGCATGTGTATGAGAGAGAGTCTGTGTGAGTATGTGAGTATGTAAGAATGTATGTGTATGTATGCTTGTGTGTGAGACAGAGTATATAGTGTAGTGGGGTCACTTGTAGTGTGACATGAAGCCAAGATCTCAGTTGAGGCCATCCTCATGGGTATGCACATCAAGGATAGGGTTATAGTCAGGGGAAAGTTGGCAATTAAAAGGGTTTGTTACATAATCTGCAGTTTGTAAATCAGCATTGGTTGTCGGATGAGTGCAAAACCTAAGGATAATGTAGGAGAATATCGTCATCTTCAGCCTCATTCGTGATTACACAGATGATGAAGGCCTTATTCTCCTCCTTGAAAATATTTACACACGATCATATCTGTTCCTTGTTGGTTAGCATCCTCTGGGTATTTGGTACCTTGTCCTACAAGGGGGGAGGACTGTGAGCCTGAGATAATGGTGATGTGACTACCAGATTTAAAAAGTTGGCATCATGGTTCTAAGATGTGAGTATGAAGCTGACAGCAGTATTAAGTGTACAAAAGTCACATGGAGCTTATGAGCATTAGGTTCAGAAATTAAAAGAGACTGTTCGTAGATGAGTGATGGGGTGTGGTGAGTTGAGCTCGTGATTCAGCTAGTCAGGTATGTCATTTGGAAACGCAGTCACTGACTTTGACCATACATGAAAGGTTGCAAAATTTCTTGCAACTCTGCATCCAGATCGTTAATGTAACCCCAAAAAGCAAGGATATTGTCATGACATTTTTAAAAGAAAAACCTATGGACATTGCCTGCATTAAGTTTATAATATCTGAGTGTTGATTTTACTATTCTGCCACTCTGCTGTTTTTTTTATGATAAATGATTTACCAACTAGGACAGATCCCAGTGGAGTTTTGACATAATTTGTGCAGTGTCCTAGTTTTTGTCATGTTGGATTAGCTAGTGTCTACGTCAGGACCATAATGATAGACACAATACAAAATCCATTATTACTCATGTCCCTGCTGAGTAACTTCCTTTTGACATCTTTTCAGTCTTGAAAGATATAAATCTTAGCCAAAATATAACAATTTGTAGACAATTAAGTAAAATTGCTATCATTCAAGACTTTAATAACTGCATTGTTCCCTTAGGAGTTACTGAGTAATACGACTAAATGACCACAAAACGTGAACAGTGTTTTCAATATCAAGATTTAGATATCTTTTACATTCTATCTGCCAGCCTGCAAAGAAAATGCAACATTTTAACTGAGTCCTTGAACAAGACTTTAGAATAATAAAGTTGTGTATTTTCTACTTAATGGACTTTGTCAGTGCCATTATAAGTGCATAGTTAACACTTTCTCAAATGGCAACACAAGCTCTTGGGAATTCAAAGTGAAAAATAAAACAGCCGCTAGGGATATAATTTTTTGATCTTTGACAAGCACAAGGACTGGAGCATGAAGTGAGAAAAATAGAAAATCCTTGTTCTCACAGTTGGAAATAAAAGCACGCTGGGTGCAGTGAACCAGTATTTCTGATGTGCCAAGTCCAGCTGCTGCCATTGTATTCTTCTTAACATTAGAAACATTAAGATAAATTTGTACTCCAAATGGCTTCTTTCTTAATAAAAGCACTTAATAAAATATGCATTGAATGAATTTCCAGATGTAGTTTCAGAAATTCTGTAACATCTACCAGAGCTGATTATATTCTCCATTCTCTTGCAATCTTTATATTAGTTAACCCATTCATTGAACAATGTAACTGTTTTAGCAATGTGTACACTAGAATGTATTCTATTAAATCGACATCACATAAATAAAAAAGTGCTGGACATAATGTCCCCACCAAACTCCTGCCTCCAAGCCGCCTCCATCACCAACCCCACCACCACACGAACACATGCACATACACTCCTCAAAGATGTTGCTGAGTATGCAAGTTGACATTTCAACTCCACTCTCCTTCTTACTATCTCTGACCAAATCGTCTCATCTTCAGCAGATCAGGAATGCTTGATGATAAGTGCCTTCTCAGCTTATCCATTGGTCTAGAGAGAGATGGGATCAGGTTTGAAGCAAGGCAGAACAACAACAAATGCAGCAGGAGAGATGGACAAAAAAACCCAAGGTGACAGTAAGTATGAATTTAAAATGTAGAGGTAGCCAGTTGGAATCAGGAAATTTCTTGGATTGGTTAGTCCCACCTTAGACGAAAGTCTCCAGAGCATTGTAATTATCATTCCAGGGTGGTGGTGGTGACAGGGTGTGAGTGCAAGGTAGAGACAATCTTATTGTGTCAACCTCTTACCCCTCACATCTTCTCACCCACTTAGCAAACTCCCTTTTCCCTATCAATGTCAACTCATACCAACCCATGCCTCTACAAACCCTAATAGTTTCTCATGCATAAGATGGCAAATCATGACACTCAACACATTTCTGATGGCTCTCATTTCTACTTTCAAACTGATATTCTTCACCATTTACCTCAAACCTTTTATGCTAATTTACCTGGTGTCTGCCATGTACAGATCTTATGAGCCACTCTGAGATGAATTGAAATAAAGTTTAATGTACATATGTATATGTGAGTATCAGATTTCAAAACATTAAAAGATACTCTTGTTCAAGGAATGCTATTCAATACATTTAGAGTCCCTCAAGCACTTAATGCTTATAAAAATAAGCATTTGTATTTAAAGAGAGCTAATTTTTTTAATAACCTCTTGAAGCTGTTACTCAACCAGTGAAACTGCATCCCTACTGTCACTTTCATTCTGATGATAACATGTTAGAGAAGTAGTCAATCCACAATGAAGGCATTATTACAGCCTTTAGGGTTATGCCAGTAAACATCTACTAAGACCACAGGAACTGATTTATATTAGTCTCACAGACAAAAGGCAGGCTTTTAAAATTTAAAGTGAACTGGATTTAAATAGCTTGACATTTTGACAGTTCTAAATACTTTATCTTTCATGAGTGTATATTCTGCTCCATAAAACTGTGGAACATCTTGCTTGTGTTGAGGCCAAGTTGGATCGTCTTGCTGTGTACACTGACCAACTGATTGGTAATTCAAACCTGAGTACTTCATGCCCAGTACGGACCCATGAAAATACTTGGTGCCAGATATAGAATAAAGATTTTTTTTTTATTTTTCCATATTTTTGATTGTAGACTGAAAGAAGAATAACATTGTTTAGAAAATGAAGGTGGTGGAAGGTTTAACTGCACTTTTTAGAAGCAGGTTACTGACATTTGTTGTAAATGTTATTAACACTGCTATGTGTTCAAGGAGTGAGCAAGTTATTATACATGAGTAGGGGGATATGATGGGAGATTTGGCTGACAACAGATAGCTGACTGGTCTGCAGTGCAGTGACTAGTTGTCAATGCCAAGACCTTCTGTCTGCTAATAATTATATGATTGGTGCCAAGAGTGAAGAACAACTTGAGTGTATGAATGAGTAGTCAGATGCCTTCAGACCTCCAGAAAGGAATGTTCTTTCCTTTGTTTGATGTAAAATTATTTAACTCCTGAAGAAAGCTCGTTCATTTTTTATCTCATTAGTTGCTGTAAGTTGTGGTGTTTAACCAATAAGTCAGAGACCTTATAATTTGTGATTAAGTTGCCCAGTGCACCCTGCAAGGAAGTAAAAAACACTTGAAGAGAGAGCAAGATCAATAAACAGCAAGTCTTGGCAAGCCAGAGGGATTTTCTCAAGGATATGTGAACTGGGTCAATTGAATGACTTCCCAGTTTTACTTTCCACCCATAACACCAATGATTTTGCATCTATCTGTATATTTCTCTGAATGTGCATAGTGGGAGTTTTATAAGGGATTTACAGTTTTGACTTATAGAGTTTTATGTCAATATTTCATAGTTGTTTACATATAGCTAGAATCTAATTATTTGTAATAAATAGTAATCCTTTTAAGTTCAGAAACCTGGTCTGTGCCTTTTATCAGCCTCTGTCCATTTTAGGGAATCTTAACTACTTTAAAAAAAGTCTTTAAATTTTGTGACAAGTCCAGGAAGCAGGGCTTGAGATCCAGTGTGCTGTACTACTGATGTATAACAATAAACTGTCTAAACCTGCTTAGAATCTCTCTGATTCCATGAAAATCAAACCCAATCTTCCTTTGCTAGAGTCTCATTCACTCCATGTTCTATCCTACAATTTGGGCACTGCATGTTAAATAGAGCTTTCCACACCTCATGAAAAGCAGATGCCAGGAGCTCATATATAGTGTGTCTCACAAAGATAGCATTCAACCAACATATTAGGTTCAAAACCTTCAGATGTCTAGTTTAGCACCTCCAGACAAAGTAGGTGGTTAGTAATTAGGACCAAAATTGGGTACTAACACCATATTTAACATCTGATTTCAAAAGAGAAGCATATAGCTTCAGAGGGTTATGGAAAGAAAGTATGTGTTAAATTATGATGAATTCAAGATCCAAGAAGGGATCACTGCGCAAATCCAACTGTGGCATTCATCTTCTTCACATTGTCAGCCACGTAATCAAGAAAACTTTTTGATTACTCAATTACTTATTCTACTCATTTTTCATCTTTGTAAACAAAGTAATTGTCCAGAAAACAAAGATGGCTGTCAAAATGTCATTCTGCACTTGCACAATCAGCCCAGTAATGTCAGTTACTAGTGACATATGTCTTTCAGTCAGCATGGGTCTGTACTTATGCAGTCAACATCACTACATCTTGCGCATAATAACATTACTCTCTGTGCACGTGCCTTACTGAAGTGATATTTCCTCATGTCTTGGGACCATAGGACAGAGAATATCTGGGAATGGGGAATAGGCTGGAGTAGGGCAAAGACCAAGACTGAGGGTAAAGCCAACTAAAGTTGTACTGGCCATTGAGCGGTATTGGCTCCTCATGGTAGGTGAGAGACATGGCAGCTTCATAACTAAGGTCTGGTTAAATAGATTATCCTACCACTTGGTAGGCTGCTGCATTTGGCACTTAGCAGCATATGTAGCAATGCTAGACAGAGTTTCTGTACATGCCACTCTCTTATATAACCCAGAAACAGTGTTCCTATGATAGGCAGCCTTTTGTTAATTACTGGCCTACTATGATACATTGATGGGAGGGAATGTAGAACACTAAGTAGCATCTGAAACAAATGCTTTGGGTTCAGGTTTTTGTCCCAAGATTTGACAGCAGAGGAAGTTGCCTTCAAAATACAGTCACTCAAGTTGATTATCAACCCCCAACACCTTGCACCACATGGCAATGGTTAACAATAAATTCCATGTGATGGAAAGAGCCTCTACCATTACTATCCAAAGCTCCAGACTACATGCCTGTACACGTGTGCATTGCCATAACACTTTGGAGTACCTGAATGGCAACCATACCCTAACATTTGTCTGTGAGACTAATATTCCAATATACTCAGTTCTCAAACAATCCTGTGACATTGGCTATGAAGGCTGCATCAATAGGGATCAAAGATAGTACAAAATGGTAATTTTTGGTTTATTGATATGGCAGGTTGCTGTGATGTGAGCTGCAGATAGAACAATTACATTAACTGTAGGCATTTCAAAGATGAAGCATTCTGTAAAGAAGAAGAATGCTTTCTGTTGCATATTTTTACCGATTACCAAAATGCAAGACTGTTATAAGAAGTTCTCTTTGGTGGAAACTAAATAGATCCTTTATGTGCTCCAGAATGTGTTTTAAAAGCAGTTTAATTTTGAAAGTAACATAGAAAATGCTGGAAAAATTCTGCAGTTTTGGCATCGTTTTTGGAGAGGCTAAGGCCAAGGCTACCTAAGGAGAAAGTGAGGTGTGCAGATGCTGGAAATCAGAGCTGGAAATGTGTTGCTGGAAAAGCGCAGCAGGTCAGGCAGCATCCAGGGAACAGGAGAATCGATGTTTCGGGCATAAACCCTTCTTCAGGAATGAGGAAAGTTTGTCCAGCAGGCTAAGATAAAAGGTAGGGAGGAGGGACTTGGGGGAGGGGCGTCGGAAATGTGATAGATGGAAAGAGGTCAAGGTGAGGGTGATAGGTCAGACTGGGGGGGGGGCGGAGAGGTCGGGAAGAAGATTGCAGGTTAGGAAGGCGGTGCTGAATTCGATGGATTTGACTGAGACAAGGTGGGGAGAGGGGAAATGAGGAAAATCCAGTCTCAGTCAAATCCATCGAATTCAGCACCGCCTTCCTAACCTGCAATTTTCTTCCTGACCTCTCTGCCCCCACCCGTCTGACCTATCACCCTCACCTTGACCTCTTTCCACCTATCACATTTCCGACGCCCCTCCCCCAAGTCCCTCCTCCCTACCTTTTATCTTACCCTGCTGGACAAACTTTCCCCATTCCTGAAGAAGGGCTTATGCCCGAAACGTCGATTCTCCTGTTCCCTGGATGCTGCCTGACCTGCTGCGCTTTTCCAGCAACACATTT